>NC_047657.1:14266143-14548643 GCF_902201215.1 Prunus dulcis | reverse complement strand
GATGAAACCTATGTTAATTCTTGGTTTTTATACAAGGCGGTAGGATAAGAATAAAATTATTTATTTATTGACAACGAAGGAAAATATCACGTCTCACTCACTTGTTGAGGAAATAATTTGAGGAGAATGTTTCAAGATTAGTTTTAGATACGTTTCGGTTTATAAATTTCATGTATCAAGTAAATTTGAATAGAATTATGTATATTTTTTGCATTAAAGTAAAAATTACAAGGAAAAGCCACGAGAGCAACCAACAATGAGGGAATCGTAGCCGTTGGCAAATTTTTGTTCGGAATAGGGTAGGTGATCGTTTGGTTGGTACCTGACAAACAAACAACCAGTGAAAAAACCAAACCCTAGATTGTTGGTTGGTAAAGTTTTTAAAAAAGAAAAAAGAAAAAAAAAGGGAAAAAATCGCGTGCATTTGACGTTCTAAATAACAGCGTGAACCATCCATCCCTCCTATCCTAACAATCCTTCTGGTTACCATAAAACCCAACCACCCCCTTTCTCTCAGTGACTCACTCTCTCACTCGTGAAATACAAGTAAAAACACAGAGCAAGCAAACCCAAACTCGGAAGCTCCAACTCACTGAGTTAGGCATGTCGGTGGCCTCCACATCTCTCGCTTCCCAACTCTCTGGCCCTAAATCCGTCTCCTCTTACTCCGGTCTGCGACGATCGTGCTCCAAGTTGGACCACACCCAGTCTCTCTCCCTCTTCCAACATCTTCACTCCCAGCTCCGCCTCTCTTCCTCCTCCCGCAAAGCCTCCAGAGGCATCGTCGCCATGGCCGGCACTGGAAAGGTCTATTATTTTTTCGAACTTCCTTGTTTTTATCTCTCCTTGTTTTTGTTTGGTTTCCCGAGAAAATGTGGAAATGAAAGGAAAAATCTTGGATCTCAATTGATTAAAGGTGTTAAGAAAATGGTGAAATTATCCTTAGTTTCAGAATGAGATTGTTCTTCACTAGAAATTTCTGGATATTTTTGGATTCTCTACTCTTATAGATTCTCTCCTCTTTGGATATATATATATATATATATTTGTAATTAATTGTATCTTTTGTTGTGTTTGCAGTTCTTTGTTGGTGGAAACTGGAAGTGTGTAAGTACTCTTTTGACTGCAATGTCTGTTTGCACTACCTCTAGTAAATTGTTCTCTTTGTGTTAAAAGAATTTTTATGCTTCCTTCATAGAGCAAAGGGGCTGAAATGCTCAGAACATTTCCACTCAAACGCATTCTGAATTTTGAAGTTTCATTATATTATCTTTCGAAATCCAGCGCACCACTGCCCTGAAATTTCAATTCTATTTCAAATTTCAAATTTCAATTCTATTTCAAATTTCAAATTTGTTGTTAATCTAGTGTTACTTCCAATGGTACATAATTTACAAGTATTTTAAACTCTGTAGAGTCTGTTTTCTCTAATGTATTTTCTTAGCCTGCTTTTGTTGGATATTGAAGATTTATACGCATTCAAACTCTTAAGATGGCTCAGTTCTTCTTGTGACGTTTTCATCTTTGCTGTTTCATTCAGAATGGCACAAAAGACTCTATCAGCAAGCTAGTCTCTGACTTGAACAGTGCCAAATTGGAAGCAGATGTTGGTGAGATAATGTTACGTTTGATCTTCAGTATATGCCTGTTTCAATTTGCAGTAGGTTTACTAGATTGCTTTAGTCTTGCCAGTACATTATACATGATGAATGACCAAAATCTGGTGAGAAGGAAACTCTGTGTGACTGGAATTGATGATCAATAAGTTTGGTTGTATATGTCTTATTTAGAAAAGAAGGCAGTGATATAATTGTAGCTAGGGAAGAAACTTGGAACTGTATGCAACGTGCGAAAAGGTGTTGGGCATAGGTGGTTAAGGGTGGCGAGTCCACTATGTTACTTTGTAGGTACAGAATGGAGTCATTTGTGTAAAAGTCAGTTTGTATTGATCTCATTTATATATCATTTAAGGATATGAATTTGTAGTGTTTTTAACTTTTGATTTTCTTATGATATGTACAGATGTTATTGTTGCACCACCATTTCTTTACATCGATCAGGTGAAGAACTCGTTAACAGATCGTATTGAAATATCTGGTCAAAATTCTTGGGTTGGAAAAGGTGGCGCTTTCACGGGAGAAATCAGGTTAGTTTACTCTGCCTTGTTAAATTTCTTAGTAGTTTGTCCTTCACAGATACATACATTTTCATCTTGCTATTACAAATTTATCTTTGGTTGTCTTGATTGGAGACTATTCGCATTACGACTTATCTTAAACTTGCTGGGTAGTAGGTTCATAGTTTATGTTTCTGTGCTCCCCCCTCCCTTTCGAAGCTCCTCTAGAATTGTATCTCGAAAACTGTTTCTAAACATTGTAAGAATCCTGTTTGAATTTGGCATCAATTTCAAAAAGGTTATTTGTTCATTGTACTGCAAGGACAATGAGTGGTCCTTTCAAGATTCTGGCTTAAACATCTGAAACAGATCTTGTAATAGTAGTATATATAAGCTCTGAGTTGACATATCCCTCTCATAGTTCTGTTATGGTTGCATTCTCAGTTTAATGAACTCGTATAATTACTACAATTACCATTTCCATTTTGCAGCGTTGAACAATTGAAGGATATTGGGGCCACATGGGTTATTCTTGGACACTCAGAACGGAGGCATGTAATTGGGGAAGATGATCAGGTGAATGTTCCAAATATTTCTTTTCATTTTTATGAAGGTCTCTACAGAAAATGATTAGTGTATATTCTGATCTATGATAAGTTTTCAAAATGTAACTGAAATTTATTAATTGCAGTTTATAGGAAAGAAAGCTGCCTATGCCTTGAACGAGGGTCTTGGAGTTATTGCTTGCATTGGTGAGAAGCTAGAAGAAAGGGAAGCAGGGAAAACTTTTGACATCTGCTTTCAGCAACTGAAGGCTTTTGCAGGCAACTTCTAAATGCTTTTTCTTTTTCATGATTGTGCAGCCAATTTTGGAGTCCCTTTTCAAGATGAATAGCTTGTCCGTTGTGTATAACACTAATTTGTCTATTATGTGCAGATGCAGTACCCAGCTGGGATAATATAGTTATTGCTTATGAGCCTGTATGGGCCATTGGAACTGGTAAGGTGGCCAGTCCAGAACAAGCTCAGGAAGTACATGTAGCTGTTCGTGATTGGCTCAAAAAGAATGTGTCACCAGAAGTTGCATCCAAAACAAGAATTATTTATGGAGGTAGCTTGTTTCCTGCAACTCTTTTTGATTGGTCGGCAGTTTCTTACAACTTTCACCTCTGTGAATAAGCAACAGAAAGCACTTATGCATGTTCTTAAAATAGGTCAAGGGAGGCCAATTTATGTTAATATATTGGCAATAATGGCATCATCTATGAATTTTAACTGTAAGATGTAGACAACTTTAGAAACATCCAACCTGGACCCATGTCGTAGAATCATTTGAACATAATGATTCTGCTCAGTGCTCAGCTAGTTGGGATATTCTAGTCTTACCTCTCAGTGAATATCCGACTTCCGGTAGTATTGTAACTAAATTGGGATCCAATTGCAGGGTCTGTAAATGGAGGCAATTCTGCTGAGCTTGCAAAGAAGGAAGATATTGATGGTTTTCTTGTTGGTGGTGCTTCCTTAAAGGTATATAGTACTGCAATTATTTGCCTTGAGAGTACTATGTCGTTTAGATCCGTTTTGTTTTCCGTTTGTAATTTTTTTGCAAATGACACTAACAAGTTGAGTTTTCATCACCTAGGGTCCTGAATTCGCTACCATCATCAATTCCGTAACAGCCAAGAAAGTTGCAGCTTGATTATGGTTGTTTTGGCACCAGGATCAAATAAAGGGCCATGCGAAGGTACTTTGAGTTTGAAGCTTTGTTGTAACAAATGTATGAGCCAGTCTTTCATACGGATTTTTTTCCTCTTCTTTATTTTTCCTTCTTTTTGTGTGGTCATTTTTGAAGTTTTCCTCCCCTCATAAAGATAGGAAATATCTTCTATCCATTTTCCATGGGCCACTTATTGTCTGGTGGACGCTAGAGCAATACGAGTCATTTTAAGCTTAAAACATTTTGAACAAAAGGGTCCTCTCTCATAATGAAATCAACATCAAGGGGTCCTCTCATTTTCTCAATTCTCATATCTCATAGTGAATTTGGTAATTGAAAATAACTGCCTTTGCCGTAATACTCGAAAATAATTGAATAAATAAATTATATCTTTGGCAAAATGGAAAGCTAAAAACTAAAATTGAAGAATAAAGGAAGAGAAAAAAGAATTCCATGGACTCATCCTTAATTAAGAAGCTAATTTGGTATCAATCACATGAATGAGAGCATATTAGTACAAAGTAAAAAGTTTGATGAGTGCATATTAGTACAAAGTAAAAAGTTTGTGGGGCAGGCAAAGCCTACACTCAAAGCATATATGCCAAAGCCAGCCTAACCTACTGTGAAGAGCAAGCCAAACCCTAATCACCTTTCATTCTTATTTATATAAACCTTGTTGTTGTAAGGAGAATTAAGAGTGAAAAGAGGACAAAGATGGAGTGGTTCTACCCTAAGAGGAGGAGGGGTCCAGAGTGGAAACAAGGGTGGACTTGCCAGACCTTGGCCTCCATCTCTGCACCACCTCTGCATTTGCTCACCATCTTTGCCATTGTCATTGGCTTGCTATGGCTTTCTCAATAGACAGAGTACAAGGCCCAAATGCAACACACAGCCCTAAATTTCCAGCTCTTCCTAATGGTGTTGCCTGTTTTGTTGATATTTGTGGTAGCTTCATGTTCTTCAGTCCCTTCTAGTGGATGGTTCAGCTTTTGGTCCCAACATCCACAGCGTGTGCCAGCTCACCCAGCCGGGGGCGGTGGTGGCTCAGGCTCACCGTGGGGCGTTGCTGTCTTGTTGGTGCTGATTTTGGTCTTGCTATCTTACCAATCATCCTTTCATTCCAAGTGGTTTGGACCTATTGGGATGTCAGATTAATTGTGCTTTTTTTTTTTTTTTTCTTCTTCTTGTTGAGAGAATTGTGCTTTGTTAAGATGTGGTGGGTTGGATAAACGAATGTCTCTCCATTTGGTTTTAACCGTGCAATGTCATCAATCACAGTAGACTTGCTACAACAAGATTGAGCCAACTCTGATGATTGTGCTTACTATCAAGCTCGAGCTGGGTTCCGGCTTAATTATTTGTAAATAAACTCATGATTCTTGTTTGTTTTGGTTATTAATTCACATGCATATTTGTTTTATCACACCCTGCACATAATATATATTCTATTTCAAAAAAAGATCAAATAAATATCAAGTCCAGCTTACATTTCAAATATGTGTAGGGAGTATTAGCAATCACAGACTACGTACACTCTAACCAGGTTAGACAATCAATGAATCATAATGAAGAATTCGATATGGTTGCAGCCATTGTTGACGCATCTGGTTGCGCATTTGCCTTCCTATCAAATCCAATAATTATAATTCTTTTTGAAAATTTCACAACTTTTGAATTTTTTTGGTCCGCAGATAAACCCAATCTCACTGATAACTCTCACATAATAAGCCCAATTTTCCAAATTTCACACTCTCAGATCCAAAACAAAATCGGATTCCTCTAGAATATTCAAGCACAAATCCCTGAACTTTTCTAATAGGACATACACAAGTTTCTTCCAATATCTCGTTATTTTGTTTATAAAATGTGAGTTTTTTTTTCTTCTTTTCATGAGAATCACACCTGAAAGTTCAATCATATTATTAAAGTTGTAACACTAAATTATTTGTGTGTTTTTATCAAACAAAAAGAGTGGGAAAAAAAAAGAAGCTAAAAAACTCAGAGAAGCTTATAAGTTTCAATGAATAATCATTAAAATAAGAAAAATGAGGCGCATTTAAATTTTGAAATCATGCAAATGTCTTGAATTTGTTTTCGTGATATGGAACATCATACAAATAGTGTTTAACGAAGTGTGCCGGGTTTCGGTGCTATTAATTATAAATTTTTTTAATCACATATTTAGTATGAAAACCATTTTTTCTAAGTTTTTAATTCAAATTCATCCCAATATTTTGTTTCCTGTTGCATTATGTTTCTCTAGCAAATCCACAAGAAAACCAAGAAGACGAACAAGACATTACTCAAAAATGGAAATTCAGGCTTTCCGTTCAATTCTTGAATATGTAACAGCAACACATGCATCAACAAAATCCTCATCTATAAAATCAGTAGAGAAGATTTGCAACCTATTTTCAATACCTCTAGAGAAGCACTGAGTTATAAACAGCCTTGCATACTCATGAATCCGACCGGTCACTGATTTCACACACACAATAGGGTAATCAGGCTGAGGTGTCACTGTGTTCTCCACCCTGTAAAAGAATGTCCTTGTTGAAATTGGAGGCTGCTCACTCAAACACTTCAAGTTGCTTTCGAATTTTGTCGATGGCAAATCCGTGTTGATCCAGTCATCCTTCAAGTGCCCAGAACTCCATAGAACGCCCCCTGCCTTAGGCGGAGGTGAATTCCTTGGCTTCCACACGCATATTATTCGCTTCGGAAACAATTCTGCAATGGTCTTGTTGAACACATTGTCATCCTGGTGGATGAGAACCTCCCCAAATTGATGCACCAAATACTGCTCAAAATCAGGAGGGTCATCATGACCATATTCAGTCCTGATTTCAAGGAGTATGATCTCTGACTTTGTTTCAGACAGAAACTTCTTGATGTCTCTGATCACAACATCAATGCTGTATGTGACAAGAATTCCATGGCAGACGCGACGATCCTTTTGAACCCGAATGTCAAGCACTCTGGTGCCTATGACAAGCTGTTGGTAGATGGACAGAGTTTGGCATTGTGCAAAAGGCCTAGTTATGCATGGAAATCCAATCTTGTTGGTTGCAGAGTCATGTGTTCCTGGCCATAAAATCTTGTGTATGTGAATCTTCTCAGGGTTGAGGCCTGCCATCCAATTTTTTCTATCTGTAGGCCTAAGGGCACAAGCTGGAAAGTCCTCACCACAGCTTTGATGAAGATCACGCATCGTTTTCCTCTCCGTTGAGATCGCCTTACGGCGTTCTATCTGTTTAGGGAAACAGGAACCCATTGTTAATAAGAAGGAAGAAGAAGAAGAGTTGGTTCTTTCCTCTTCCTCTACTTCCTTGTCTGGATGCAAATGGAGTAGGCTGTCCAGAGAAATGTTATGTTTATAAGATATAAAAGGAAGCATTGTAACGTTTTAGACAATAGATTCTATTGTGGCAAGACTTACTGTCAATAAGTTATAATTTTCTTCAAATGTGTTTTTCATCTTGGTAGGTCGCCATTTGATTCAATAATTGGTGGAGAGCTACAATCGATGCTTCTCTGTAGTTGATCCACTTGTGTGGCTCTCCACACTTATATGACTTGTTGGTTTTGATATCTTTTTAAATTTATTTTTTTCTCTTCATAATATTTCCAAAATTCATGCTGAAATTACATGGTCTGAGTGACAGAAATTATGGATTTGCAATTGAATAAAATTGACAGTAGAATATTTAACAGTGATTTTTTTTAATTTTTTTTCCTCATCTGATCAATACAGACTACCTACCACCAGAGATGCTACCAAAACTAGTGATGACATGTTGAACTTTTCCTGCCCCCCAAAAGACCAAGTAGTTTCTCTATTGTTCCATTAAGTGCTTTCAGAAGTTTGGAGAAATGAAAGTTGTATGGCTGAGAATTGAGTCATTTGAACAATTCAAAGGTACACGTTGGATGTCATATAACCTAATCAACAAGAAACGCATGAAAATTGTCACTGACTTCAGACCATGAAGTTTCATTGGTAGGGCCTACCATGAAAATAATGCCACCTGAATTCTTGTAATCTCAATCTAAAATAAATTATAAGCTCTTTTGGTGATTAGGATTGGATTGAATAAGATAACTTCCTACATTAGCATGTTAAATGAAGAAATGAATTTTTTTTACTACGTTGAAGGTAGAAGATGGATTACTCATGAAGAAAACTTATCCCATCTAATCCTCACAAAATGGTAAGATATCATACGCACCAAACGAGCCCTATCGAACTCGCTTGACATGCTTAGTTAGCATTGGGTCAAAAGGGCAGGTGGTAGGTTTGGATATGGTGAGGGGTGTTGTCAAACTTTGATTACAGTTGTGCAAGAAACCAGACACAGACAATCAGCTAAAATACAATTTGGAGATTGTAAATCCCCTGATTACCGGGATGTTCCTGTCTATATGTATGAAGTACAAACAGACTGGGCGGCTCCACCTTTTCATATATAATATATCTTTTATATATATATATATATATATATATATATATATATATATTTGGAACTCTCTAAGAAAACCTTCAAGGAAGGAGTTACTTCTGATCAGAGCAATTCATGCTTACCTACTTCATATTAATTTCACTAAATATGTTCACTTACAAGTTACAACAGCAATCAAGTTAGCCTAATGAAACCATTAGACATAAAAACAAAAACACAAATCACATGGAAAACCATTGAAGATTCAGTTTCAACTCAACATAAACAGACCATAATCTATTTTCACAATATGAGTAGAAGATCATATTCCATTACATACAATAACTACTGCATAAACACACAACTTTTTTTACATAATTTTTTTAAATTTTTAAACAGAATACTGAACATACTATATGAGCCAGCTGTCCCGGAAAATAGACTGGTATTGCAGCAAAACTAGCAGGAGCACAATGAAAGCAGCAACACCCCATGGTGAGCTTCCCTCTGAAGGTGGATAGTAGGTTCTCCTGCGGTTTCCCAGTGGAGACATGGAGAAGAGCCAATCAGGATCCATAGAAGACAGCAACTTAACAAGAAGCAGAAGTGCTATTGGTGTAACAAAAAGCAACCAATTGAATTGCGTTTCAGCTTCTTCCACAACTGAGTCATAAGATGAGTACCAGGATATGCCAAGAAAGATTGAGATTACTGCAAGAATTAGCAGAACTGGATATGGCAGAGGACTTAGAGAGAACCCTTCTAGGAAAGAGCTGGTTTGGCTTCTTCCATAGGCCATGAAGAGAGGTTTGGTGCTCAAATGGACAAGCTCAAGAGGTTGTTAGGCATTGAAGGGCTTGTGTTTTTATAGCCAAAAAACAGGAAGTGTCTGCTTTACTTTTTACAAGCCAACTAATAAATTATTCTTATTTGCTTGGATTTTTATTGCTGAATGTCTTTGTGGGGTTTCATTTATGCAATGGAATGGAGGAGGTGTGATACATGGGTGGGGCCACAAGAAAAAGAAGGCACAGAAGATAAGATTTTCGAAGAAGAAGAGCTCTTAATAAGATATCTACACCGGCCAAAAAGAAATGTAACTTATCTAGAAAGGAGGATACTTGTAATAGCATCTCTAATCGATGTGTTAAAAGTATCACATAGGCATGTAATGACTAGAAATAACATCTCACATCACTCTAATCGATGTGTCAAAGTTGATGTGGAATGAAGGCTAGAGGTTGAGATGTTATTTTTAACATCCCAAAAGAAAGATGTCAAATGAATATTTTATTATTTTTTCTTTTCGTTTCTTTTTAATTAAAAATAAATCAACACTAAAATATAATAAAATAATAATTTAATTTGACATATCGGGTGGAGTGTAAAGCTGTGTGAGATGTCAAATTACCACATCAGCCATCAAATTTAAATATGATGTTTGATATTTGCCATCTCACTTGGAGATGCTCTAAGATTCAAGATAAAAATCCAGTGATTGACAAAAAATATTTTATGGAGAAAAGTGATAATTGTATTTATAAATTAGGGATAAATATCATCAATTACAAGGGCGAATACGCTCAAGGGGATAATACAAATATGGAAGCATAGTAACTACAAAAGGGCAAAGAAATTTCAACATAAAAATCGCATACCTGAATAAATCAGACATGAATTACATTGCCCAAATCTTTTAATACAACTACAACTTTTAAATTCTCACAAGTACAAAACACAAGTAGAGACTAGAAAACAATAAAACACCCAACTCACAAAGAGTTTATGCAATTATTACAAAATATAAGAAAACAATAACCAAAAACTAATTGAGCCACCGCCACCACAACCATCATCGCCGCCTTTGAGACAGAGAACACCACCTAGATTGCAGTCACTCACCGTACAACGAAAAACCAACCAACAAAACTACAGATCCAAGTAGATATGGGTAAGAAACCAAGATCCAAAATAGATCTAGGCACAAATAATCTCCCCACAATTAAAACCCCAAATCCAATATATGGGGAATGGGAAAAATAAATAGAGAGATAAGAGCATCACCAGTGAGATGGTGTATTTTCAGAGGTGTAAAGTTACCTTTACATCCCCTTTACACATTCAGGAGGTGTAAATGTGTTTTTTACTCCATTGGGTGGAGATGTAAATCAGAAGATGGAAGTATCACACCGTTAGAATCAAATATGGAAGCACTAGCATCGTTGGATCATACAACCCCCATTAGTGTGTTGACGTCACATCACATTTTCTTCTGCTTCTCCTATTTTTCCACACTGAAAGCTTATTCTCTCTCATGCTTTTTCAAGAAAGGGGCCCATTTAGCTGGATGTATAAATAAATAAATAAAGCTTCACTAATATACCCAAAATAGAGGCTGAAATTAAAAATTAAAAAAACCCCCCACATGGAATGTACTTTAGAAACACACTCAAAACTCATTTACTACATAAGAAATTAGTGTTTAAGTTCTTATAAATTACATGACTGTCATTGATCAACTTAAAAAAGAAGCCCAACACAAAAAAACTTAAATAGCACCCAAAACAAGCCCAGCCCAATTTTATAAAAAAACCCAAACAATTCATTACAAACAAAACGTCTTGAAAACCGTAGCTTCATTAACGTGTCATGTTAATTAATGACTGTAATGTTCCACACCTTTATTGTCATATGATTAATTGTTGTAATGTTCCAGTCGAGGGTAATAACACTGCTATGTCATGTTGATTAATGGTTGTAATGTTCCAGTCTAGGATAATAACACTGCTAGTTTCCTATGACATCCTATTTCTAATGCATGTTCACCCTGTAATGTTCCAGTCTAGGGTAATAACACTGCTAGTTTCCTACGATATCTTATTTCTAATGATGTCTACCTATGTAGTGTTCCAGTCTAGGGTAATAACATTGCTAGTTTACTGTCATGTTGATTAATGATTGTAATGTTCCAATCTAAGGTAATAACATTGCTAGTTTACTGTCATGTTGATTAATGGTTGTAATGTTCCAGTTTAGGGTAATATCAATACTAGTTTCATATGGCATCCTATTTCTAATGCATGCCTGCTCCTGTAATGTTTCAGTGCTAGTTTCCTATGACATTCTATTTCTAATGCATATCTACCCCTGTAATGTTCTAGTCTAGGGTAATAACACTGCTATTTCCAATAACATCCTATTTCTAATGCATGTTTACCTATGTAATGTTCCAATCTAAGGTAATAACACTGCTAGTTTACTGTCATGTTGATTAATACTTGTCATGTTGCTATTTCTAATACATCTCCTCCAAAGAAAAAATGAAGAAAGAACAAACCTGACCAACTCAAAATAAGTTGAGCCCAGATTGTTAATACTATTATGTCATAGAAGTACATTGTTAATACTCTGTCATAGAAGTACATTGTTAAGCAAAAATGAGATTCATAACTAAAATAATAACAAAAGATAAATTGATCATCAAAGCTAAAATACATTTTGAAAATCAACTAAAATCCGAAGAGAAACATATAATTGAAGCAAAAGATAAAAAATCTCATGTCCAAACCAAATGACGACGACGATGACGATGACGACGATGACGACAACGACAACGACTATGTGGCGAAAGAGGAGTAGAGTTCAAAGATGAGGAGTAGAGTTAAGAGCATCTGATCGAGGTCTTGAACAATCCGAAAAAAAAAAATTCCATAGAAGCACGATTTTAGAACATGAAATCGAAGGTGAAATATTGAAAATTGTATATTAAAGATGAAGAATATAATTGGACCTGAGACTGAGCTTCAATGGAAGCTCCTCTTGCTCCAACACTAGAGAAAACACCAGTGAGAAAGGAGAAAATAAAACTGATTTGGTTTTTTTGCAGATCTGGGCATATTTGGTTTTATGGCAGATCTAATTTTCCTCTCTCAAATCCATAGTACAAGGACAATATAGGTATTTAACACACACAAATAAACTAAAAAATAACTATTAAATTAAAAAAATTGACAACTGTCAATTTTTGGGTGTTTATAGTTTTTAAACGGTATAGGGTTTCTTTATAAAACTATGTCTAAAATTGGGTATATAACTAAATTTCTATAAAATAAAATAAAAAGATGGATGCTTCCATCTATTTTCCCATCTCACAGTGGCTTGCTATATTTGCAGCAGGATACATCCTTGCATTGTAGTTGATTCCGGCCAAATAAGATGTAAATGTACTATATACCCCGTTATACACCCAACCACTAGTGATGTCTAAGGGGGGAGAGAGAGGGAGAGAGGAGGCGCGGCCTCCTTCCTCCTCCAAGAACACACATCGCAAAAAGGGTTGAGAGAGAAGGGAAATGCTAGGATTTACGAAGAGTTATCTTTTTCTTCTTAGACCTCTCGATATGCCTTGGTATATATTACTTTTGATCAGAGACTACTAATTTTCTTTCGCAATCAAAAGTAAGAAAAGAAACAAATAAATCTTTAAGACTTTGCAAATGTTAAAACAATAGTGAATCAATAAGAATAGCTTTGGTAATAAAAACATTTTTCAAGAATTTATATATCTAGAAGTTACAATGACCACTTAGTTTGAATCTCAAGTTTGTGTAACTTGTAGCTTTGGACATTGAATTATTACTTCCAAGCAATCAAATTAGCCTAATGAAACCACTAGGAAAAAAGAAACATCAAATAGAGGATTCAAAACCCACATGGAAAATCATTGAAGATTCAATTTCAACTCAACATATATGGCTCTTGATGTGAAAATAAAACGAGTATAATCTATTTCACAATATCAGTACAGAAATTATAAATAGAAGATCATATTCCATTATATACAACAACTACTACATATACACACAGCCTTTTTTTATTTTTTATTTTTTAATGAGCCAGCTGTCCCGGAAAATAGACTGGTATTGCAGCAAAACTAGCAGGAGCACAATGAAAGCAGCAACTCCCCATGGTGAGCTTCCCTCTGAAGGTTCATGGTAGGTTATCCTGCGGCTTCCCCATGGAAACAAGGAGAAGAACCAATCAGGATCCAGAAAAGACAGCAACTTAACAAGAAGCAGAAGTGCTATTGCTGTAAACAAAAGCAGCCAACTGAATTGCGTTTCAGCTTCTTCCACAACTGAGTCATGGGATGAGTACCAGGATATGCCAAAAAAGATTGAGATTACTGCAAGAATTAGCAGAACTGGATATGGCAGAGGACTTAGAGAGAACCCTTCTATGAAAGAGCTGGTTGGGCTTCGTCCATAGGCCATGGATATTGGTTGGATGGTTTTTCTTGATTATGAAGAGAAGTTTTAGTGTTCAAATGGACAAGTTCAAGAGGTGGTTCGGAATTGAAGGGCTTGTGTTTTATAGCCAAGAAACAGGTAAGTGTCTGCTTTGTGGAGTTTCATTTATGCACTGAAGGGTGATGCATGCGGCCAAGTACAAGAAAAAATCAAGGCACATAAGATAAGAAGAAGAGCTCTTAACTTATGCATATGTGTTGTACTTTGATAAGATATCTACACCGGCCAAAAAGAATTGTACTTGTAATTATCCAAAAACAAGGATATTTGGGCGTCTAGTCCAATGAAAAGGAGTTTAACTTGCAGATAAGTGGTCTCAGGTTCGAACTTTCATGACATCTTGATAGTGTATGTGTGAGAAACTCCCTTACCCTTGTAGTTTAGACTATTCTAAGATAAAAACCCAATGACTGATCCATTTATTTATGTACTTACTTTTAAGCTTTTACCATTTGAATTGTTATTTCTTAATAAATTTTTATTGAACAAAATTAGAGTGTTCGAATCATTGAACTATAGTGTAGAGTGAACTGTCCCTTTAAATAACTTTGTTTAATGGATTCATCTATGGAAACTACGTGGTATTTTTAATACTAAAGATTTTATTTAAGATTTAAAATAGAATCGAAACCACATGTTCAACACTAAGGTTGGTATAGTTTTTAATTGTTATATAAAAGAGGATTTGTAGTTTCACTCACTTCAAATTTTCTTTGACAACCAAATGTAAGAAAAGAAACAAATACATCTATAAGACTTTGCATATTTTAAAACAATAGTGAATCAATAAGAATAGCTTTGGTAAAAATCCTTTTCAAATAATTTATATAACTATTATTTAGTGTCACCTGAATCAAATATGACAATACCTCATGAAGTTACAATGATCACATTGCCCCCTTAATTGACTTTTTACGTTTTGTCCCTCATTAAGTTTGTTGTTTTGTTAAAATCGTTGATGTGGCACGAACTGTTTAAACTAGTTTGTTGAAATGTATGCCACGTAGAGATGTTGAAGATTCAATGCAATCTGCCTAATCCACTCAATCTATGCCATGTGCAAGGGTGATATATCATGTGATATTTGACCAGAATTTTCAGATGCACTAGTGTAATTAGGGCTAAGTAGAAAAACATTCGTTTTATGTTAAAGATATTTGTATCGACATCCCTTTGGTTTTGTATGTCGACCAAAGCAAGAATGGTCACTTTTCTATTGGGGCATGCATCCACATCAGAGGTGGGCGGTCCGTACACTTTATAGCCTTAACAACAGTCAGTAGTGCAACTTTACTCAGCCAAAATAATAATTACAATCCCAACCCTCCACCCGACATGAAATTTTAATATTGAAAAACAATGTGGTGTGGTGTCGACATTAACTGAGCCTGTGTGATTTGTCGGTAATGGAAGATAAAAAATTCCCAATAGGAAACAATTTCGGTTAAACTATTTGTCTCCAATATAAAAGTTTAACAATGTTTTATTAAACTTCAAAAGTGAGAGCTTGTAGCTTAACAGCAGTTGTATTTGCACCCGAGGTCTTGTATTCAAATTTTCCCTCTTTTGTAAATTGCTTGCTATAAAGGAAAAAAAAAAAAAAAAAATCTTCAGTGGAGATGAAGGATTCCTCGAAAAGTTAAGGATTAGTAATCCTTTTTGGAAATCAAATGGAAAGTTTGCAGCCGATAAGTACTTTTCTGCATTGAAGCTCTGCAACTTTGAGCAATCTCTCTTTCCTTCTCATCAATTTGATATTTAATCAGAGTCATCCCACCTAAATCCCTAACTAAAAAAAATGTGGGTTCATTAGAAAATCAACGGGTAGTTTTTATGAGGTTCTGAACTCTCCTGGGCTCTCATAAAGACAGAAAAATTGGTATGTTGATTGGGTTGTGCTACTAAGGATAGAGAAGAATACAAGAGACAAAAACACACAATATTTACAATGATATTGTCGATCATGTTACAACAATCATATTATTTCTTTGATTGCCCATATATTTGATGTTGTAAGAACAACTTCAACTCATTACATACAATAAATAAACCAAGAAACACACTGATCCTCGTATCTTAAAGAGGTGTTAGACAAACCAGCTTTGCAGTCTGATAATATAACAGCACCAACCATGGTGAATAACACCAGCACAATCAGTTCAGAAGTAGGCACACTTGCAAGCATACGGACACTTGCAACACGGCCGAGGCATCATACAGGGCCTCTTGGGAGGTTCCATTGATGACAACCAATGCACAACCGCTAACAAAAGCAACGGCACTGCAATAAGCCCCCAATTTATCTTCAAACTGGGGGCTTCGATCTCGAAAGAGATCAAAGATGACAGAAGAAGAAGTAGAGCGACCACTGCCAAGAAAAGCAGAACTGGGTAGGATGAGGGGGCTTCTCTTCTACAACAGTGACAGCCCATCACAATTCAAGGGGCTTTGTCAATGGGAGTAGTTGTTTTACAGGGAAAAAAAAATGTAGATGGAAACTGAAAACCCAGTTGACGTATAAACGAAGACTTCTATATATCCTAGTCTAATCTCAACCGCACAAGTATTGGTGTTTGCTTTTGGACTCGGCTTTTGGTAGTTCTATCAATCTCTGTCATTCCAGCCTAATTATTCCGTTTAGAATATAACACCACAAAATGGTCCAAATTACATGGGACCAGCCGAATAAGGTGGTGGGTGGATAGGGCATTTTACTTGAAAATCCATCATGGTCATCTTTGGAGA
Source organism: Prunus dulcis (assembly GCF_902201215.1). Lineage (NCBI taxonomy): Eukaryota > Viridiplantae > Streptophyta > Magnoliopsida > Rosales > Rosaceae > Prunus > Prunus dulcis. The sequence goes on along the minus strand of NC_047657.1, from coordinate 14,532,317 downwards.
CCTTATTTAATAGCCCACAATTTGATATAATGCACATTAAAAGGAAAAAAAAAAAGAAAAGAATTAACCTGTTTGATAAGAAACATTTGAACTTGCACTTTATACGTAATGTAAATCCATTTACATTTGAATGCATAAATTAACACGGAACAATGCAAAACCAAGGAAGGTACATACGTTAGGCTCAAGTCACTCAAAATAGAGCTACACAAAAATTACCCGCTTCACATCACATCTGTTCTGTTAGACCCGAGTCCCTATTACCAACAGACAGCTTTGTTACTTCCATTCCATGAGGATGCTACCATTTGTAGCTTCGAAAATGGGAAAGATATGACTACAAAATTTATTATCACATGCATTACATGTAATATTTGTTACAACTTACATGTTAGAAGAGTTGTATAAGTCGCATCAAAATGACGATGCCAGTACAGCCCACATAGGAATAAGCTTCCCTTAGACTTTTCCCTGGTATTGGAAATTTAGTTCGTAATCATGTTTCAAGGTGGCCAGAGTGTTTCTGCAAGGACCCTCTGCACAAACAAGAAGAAAATGTGAGACCGAGTTGAAATTCCTTCCAGCCACGCCTTGTAGCCCTGACAAAGTCAATATTATTTACCTCCAAATAAGGTATGAAGGCGTTGAAGATCATCTGCTGAGCAAGTATCTATTAAAGCATATACACCTGGTCTTAGAGCTTCGTCTATTTCCCTGAAAATTAAACATACAATAATTCAGCTAACCAATGCGTTTCTGTCACCCCAAGATTGTCCATGCCAAAAGGTAACACTTTTGGAGATTGTAATAGGTACTTTTTTATATGTAATATTACCCTCTTATTGCATAAAAATTGGAAGGTGATGGCATAATTACAAATTCAAGGTTTCCAGAAAACTTTTTAAGGGGAGAAAATGAGAAGGAGAAAGTGACTTATGAACATAGGATCTACACCAACCTCGCCCCTTTTCCATCTTAACTAAAGGCCAGCGGGAATTGATGTAACAAAGTAATTTGGATTGTATTATTTCTAACAAATACAATTGATACACCATTGTTCATTAATCTGTTGCCTATTTGAGTTCACTAGGAAACTCATGAACATCATAACAACAAATAGTCCAAGGTACCAGAAATTACCTTTTGATGCCTGTTTTACGGGGCCCATGTCCTGAATAAACCCATATGTAATTGGATAAAAATTGGGAACAGTGCGGACCAAAGACATCTTTTTGATGTCTTATCTGCAAAATAGATATGATAAAACCAGGTGAGAAAGATCTCTTTTTTTCTCCTTTTGGTTTTCAGCAATGGACAAGCCAAAAATTGTAAGCAGATGATGTATCAATTATCCTACAAATACGTTTTCTAAATGCAATCATTTTCTTTAACATGAAAGCTGATCTGGTGAGCCAAAAGGTGCCCATGCACTAAGCACCAACCCTTCATTAAATTTGAAAAGAAGCCTTAAATAACTCCCATTCCCAAGAAGATATTTAAAATCAGTTCCTTGGCCAAGAGAAAAAAATAAACATGAAGTATATATATAAATATTAACGATATGTTCTCTATGGTAACTGGGTTCAGGTGAGCTCTATCATTGTCAAAGGAATACATATAAATATATACATCTATATATTATACATATCATGCTGAAACTTGATTGTTTAAGAGCATCCACAATGGGCTCCCTAAACCATCTCCTTAAGACAATTTTTAGGGAGGAATCATAAAAATGCAACTCCAACCATGCTCTCTATCCACCTCCTAAAATAGGGAGTCCTCTTGGAGCTCTTAAATCTGAGGAGAGAGAAAGGACTCCTAGTGGCTCCCTATAATTTAATGCTGCTTTATTTAATGAGTATTTCAAACCTTTATTTAATGCTAATTATTTTTTATTTATTTTTTTAATAGAGATGAACCAATCAAAAAAGAGTTATAGCATTTATGACTCTCCAAATTAGGGAGTATGGTTGGAGTTGAAATTTTTTAGAGAGCTCTTAAAATAGCTTTCTTATATTTTTAGCTAAATTTTAGCTAAGAAATAGAGAGCATCATTGTGGATGCTCTAAGGAGGAGAAATAGTTGGGGGCCTTTGGTCCTACCAGTAAAAATAAAAGGCCTACAAAAAATTAAAATATAAGACTTTGGATATAATGGAAGATACCCAAAATCTAAGATAATAATGATATTTTAATGAGGCATATTTACGAAAAGTCACCTACCTCTTCATAAATTCTTCGGAGACAACCTGCACATTTGACTCCCTCTTCCACTTCCCATGAAAAGAAACCTTTCCTGACGACTGCATTAGCATCCACTGTCTCCAAACAATGAAGAAGAACACCAACAGAAGCTTGAAGTACGGCAATGCACCGTTCACATTCACTAGAATTACGAAAAAAAGAAGTTGCAATCATATGTGGAGTCTACTTAATGAGGAAGGAAAGCTGAAAAACGAAAAATAACTCAGAGGAATATAAGCATCTGAAGCCTCTTCAATCAATTTCGCAAAAACTGAACATAAAAATATTAAACCTCCTCTTCATACCATATCTATACCTTTTTACAGTTATGTTTTCAACTTTGGCCCAAGGTTAAGTGCACACTAAAAATCTTTTCTTCTTTTTTTTGGTTGAAACACCTTACATATACTTATTATGAGGATTTTCATACAAAACGAATACACTCACGTTTTGTGATGCTTCAGAACATTATGCAATAACCGGCAGCAAGCAGCAAATAGGTCGATTGAGTATTGCCTATCTACGCCAGAGAAATGTTTACTTGCTACTGAATTAGAGATTTGGTTATTTGGAACTGTCGAAGAATCATCGGGAACAGGAGCTTCAGAAAGTTTTAAAAGATGGAAGTCTTGAAAAAGTGCTGACGGTATACGTAAAGATTGTGCTACATGCCAGGCCTCCATTTGGTACAGAGCATGCTTGCCGGAAATTCTTGCCAGTACGTCAACACACATAAGAATGATTGTTCCTGGATCTGGATCAGTATCCCCTTTATTCTGGATCAATCTCTCATAAAAGATTACTGGACTCTGCAAGTTCAGAATAACATTGAACAAGCTAGAAATAAAGCTCTGAATGTGTCTTTTAACCACATTCAAACGTTTGCGTCCTGAAAGGCAAATAAATGGTCAGAAAAGCAAGTTCTAACACAACTTCAATCATATGCACTTGAATCCATGTAATAGCTGAAGTGGATAATAATACGTTATAAGACGAGTAAGAAAACATCGATCAATTATGTGAAAAAATTCCTAAAAACATACAGTATGCATGCAGTAGCTGAACCTTTTGAGAGAAGTATCTTCCTATTGCACAAAAGAAAAAAGTTTTTAAAAGCTGGTGAAGTTTTCAATCACTATAGACACTATCGAGAATGCAGTAGAACCATTTCATCCAAAATTATCAAAATATTACCCGAAACATGTTCTAGAATCAAATCCAAGCAATCAATGCCAGCTGCAACAACTGAAGAAACTTTTCCCCCATCTACGCTTCCAGTATGTATGTCGTAACTCATGGTGCACCCATCCCGCACACCAACTAGTGCTCTCTCTATAGCTTGTACAGCAGATAAAAGATGCAACTCTGATGGTTTCTTTATAAACACCGTGAACGATGACCTCAACCTAGCTTTAAGTTCATCCAATAAGTATGGCCGGCCAGACAGAGATGCTTCAGAAAATTCCATAGGAGAATGGAGCATTTTGGTGCTTGACTCTGTCTCATGAGATACTAGGGTGGCTCGTTTCCCCTGTAAAGTTATGCATTTTCCTAAAGCCCTTAACTGTAGCTGAACCATCTTGTCATACAAACTTCTGGATAAGGTAGGATTAGTCAGAGGAAAATGATTCGCTATTTCTTCCAAATACTTCAGAACACCATCTAAACACACAAAATAAAAAAAGCATGGCACATGATTCATGTCCGTTGATTCCAATAACAAGACTTGTGTAATGCCAGTAAAAGTATGCACCAAGCTTGAAGACAGGGGAGGACTATTCATATGCAAACTTAGCCTTAAAATAGCTGAAGATGCAATTAACAACTGCCTGAGCAAAAATGCTGCATCAGGGTAATCACCATTTAGCAGGCGTCTCAACAAAGGCCTATTCAAAGACTGCAATATAAATGAATCAATGTCATTCAGTGCACTGGCAGCACAATTTGCACCTTCCAAGTGCAACCTTCTTCTATGAACACTACCAGACCCAGAGTAAGCATGGATGTCAGATGATGCTGTCATTGCAGCACCAGATTCATCATGCAGTTCAACAACTGCAATATCAGTCTCAACATCAGTGCCTTCAGGCACACCCAACAAATCTGCATTGAAGTCTGACTTTTGAAGATTTTGAGAGTCACATAAAGTTCTGGACTGTTGACTACTGTCACAAACTAACATTGGTAAGAGCAAACTACAGAATTCTGCAAAAACATCTATACAGAGGTGAAGTTCAGAGATGGGTTCAAGTTTCTGCCTTGATGAGTTTACTTTATGATCACTACTTCTCGAATCTGTATGGTTCACAAAACATGCTAGGCCCCATAAAAACCCACTAATGCAAGAAATTAAGGATGAGAACTTGTTCAAATTTAAACCATCAACACCAATCCCCACTTTTCCATTACAAAGGGCATCCTTCAAATTTACCAGTAAGCTTTGCATCTGTTCCTTCAAACTCTTAGCAATAATGGTTACACTTTTCCAAGCTTCAATATAGTCGGAAGAATCCAAGCACGGATCAGATTCACTTAAACTACTATGTTCATGGACAAGTCCAGCATTCAGTTCAGCAACTTTAGAGAAATGAACAGCATGATTAGACTGATATTTACTTAATGTGAGAAACACATAAAATGTGTGATCCATCAAGGACAAGATCATATCACTAACTGGACGGCAATTATCTTTTGGCAATGACTCTTCAAGCCCAACAACCGCATACACTGACTTGTAAAGCCATAAAATAGGAAACGAATCCTCAAAGAACACTAAAGTATGTGAGGTTTGACTATCTGCTGTCTTCCCCTCACAAGCCAGAATTATATATTTCAAGGCCTTCCGACAAGACACAAACAATCTGAAGAGCTCGTGATAGTGATGCGAGTATAATGCATTCTGATAATCTAATAAGCCGCCGACAACAAGCCTGAAAAACGCAGAACGGATAATATTAATAAACTTGATTAAAAGGCTTCAAAGATTACGCATAATCAGAACTTCAATTATAATGCACACAATAATTTTTTCATAATGAGATATGAATTCTTGAGGCTGCTGGGAACCTCAGGTGCAAACAGAAGTAATGAGTTACTATTATTGTCAGACAGAAAGAAAGTTCTGAAGCAAAACTAGTTTGTCAATGATAAGTAGTTCTGCGCACAACACTTTCTGAAACAATTCTACAACGAACAAGACTTCAGACGCTTCACTCTAAATTTTATGTGCAAGAAAAAACAGGTCAACAGCCATAATATACTATCTGAGATAGCTTTTCACCTTAGAGCTCAACTCAATTAATCTCATCTTATTCAAATTTGAGAACCTAATTGCTCACCAGAAGAATTTGTATGTTGTTTTTTTATTTTATTGAAAAAATAGAAAGCAACAAGAACTATGCTACCACATCACACCATAAAATCAAATGTTGAAAGAACAAAGCTCGTACCTTTCAAGGTTGAGAATAGAAGTGACATAAAGTGAAAATGCTCTTGAGTTGAAATGACTTTTTGGCATACAACACAAAAGATTAAGTAAACTCTGGCAAGCTATAAATTTCATGATGGTCGATTGTAGATCTTTTTGTTCCTTGAAACTTCCTTTACGCAGCTCATCAGAAGAATGAGTGACCGGGCTTGCTGCCGAGGAACAATCAAATATGTAGTGATTCTTACATGAAACAACCACTGATGAGTTCTCCAGGGAATTTAAAACCTTCGGCCAATCAGGTAATGATTTGAAATCAAAATTGCCAGATGAAAAGTCACTGATCAATGGTAATGTAGATTTCTCCAATGCACGGCAAAACGTTGATGCAAAATACCTGCAGAAAAACTAATAGAAGAGATAGAATAAATACCTGGGTTGAAACAGTCTCTATAAAGGCTCTAAGAACAGTTTATTGACATCAATAAGAGAAGAAAAATTGTAACGAACAAGAACTAACACAACCACTCAGACAAAGTCAAATAGTGAGCAGGGGTATGAGTTGTGTCTATGTGTGTTACGTGTGCATGTGAGGATGGGGGGAAGCACCATGTTATGTTTGATAGCATCTTACTCTTTGCTCATACAGAATGGAGTCAATGAAGCATTGTGATGAGATTTGATGCAAGGTTACTTTCTTCAGCCTGTCAGCTGCATGGTTATTGTACTCTCTAACCACCCCAAAGCTGCTTCTTACACGGGAAAGGGAAGTATGGATTAAAAGAGAAAGGAATTTCTTCAAATTCTTTTTAGTGGCATGAGTGCACCAAGTATCAATATTCTGGCAAAGAATCCACCATATTGAAGTTGGCAATGACTTCTTGTTCAAAGCACAAACACTGAAATCCCATTCATCACTTTCACGGGAAATCATCTTATTACAAGTTGTATCACCAGAAATGGACATTGGCTGTTGATCTTCGGGCACTAATGATAGGTGCTCCATCATAAAACCAGCAAGACCTGAAGCCTCTTCCCTCAAAACAGAGATGTGCCTTTCCAACTTTTTGCTTCTTTTACGACACCTTGACAAGTCAGCATCGTCAAGCAACCTGACTTGCACCAGATTTTCATTATTTTGCATCAAATATTCAAAAGACTTTATATGCCTATTCAAATCGACAAGCCGTCTAACAGCCATAGCATGCATCACATAAGTCAAAGGAGAAGAATCGGCTGCACTGTCCTTACAATAGATGTTTGAAATGGATTGAATAACAACAGGAAGAGAAGCTGAAGGTTGAACGATCCAAGAAAAATATTCCCCATTGATCCAGTCAGTCATATCAATCCAATCGCTACCAGAGTATGATGTGAATGAATCTCCCATTGCTGCTGACATCTTTCTTGATAAATCTGGAGCCATAAGGCTCGTTGCTGACCTATATAAGCTTCGGCAGGACATATACAATCGAAAGAAGAACACAAACACCCAATGAGTGGACAATCCAAATATCTGAAGATTATTTTTGTTTTCGTCTGTCTCATTGTCAAATCCTTTTCCTGTGACAGTAAAGAGGAACTCATTTACAGCATCTGGCTGTAGTCCTACCAGACTACTCATGCAAGCACAAATTACTGCTATAAGATCCTTTACAGAAACTCCAAGGAGGTTACAGTTTCCAGGTGTAACAAACAACGAGTCTAGCACTAGTGCATACACTTCAGACAACCCTCTCCCCAAAAGTTCAGCTTCTAGATTAAAGTTCTGCAAGCTACTTCGTCCATCCCCTTTGCCAAATTCTTTTTCATCAGCTTTCAAACAACTAATTTTCAGCCACTCTAGAGATTCTGATATATCCAATGTTAACTGCCCAATACACCCACTTGCTTGTCCTTCTGGTATGGACTTAATAGCTTGTTGTATTGCAATCTTAAACTCTTGCGTACATAATAGCATTTCCACTGATTTTGCATAAGCTTCACCATGTAAAGAAATCACAAATCTAGTATATTTCAGTTCACCATCACCATTACGTGAATTTAGAAGCCTTATTGCTTTACACAATGCAAAAATAGTATTATTCACCTGCATTTGTGCAAAAGTAAAACGATGGGATTAAAACCACAAGTAAAGAACAAAGCAGAATATCATTTCGAGAAATGATGCAATTCACTACCTGCACCCTAAAACTCATGAGTGGAATTAGTAAAAGAGTTGATTTTGGAAACAGCTCACACATATATAATCATGCATATTTATATGCATGCAGAAGTTAAAACGCAGCCAAATGCTTGATCAAAGAGCATTATGCTAACCTGGCGAAGTTGACTATAGAGAATAACTAATTGGCATCCAATATCTGTTATCTTCAAAGATAATGAGCACCGATCAGGAACTTCCATCAGGGAAAAACCAATGGCTAAGTAAGAAAGCATCAGAAGCCACAAGGTTACCAAATCATTCTCTATAACCTCATATTCAATTTCCAAAAGATACCCTACAGCAGAAAGTACCTCATTGGCTATTAAAGTTAACATATCCATGTGTGTCCCATTAACTACACCATATTTTGACGACTGAATTAAATTGGAGGACAATGATATAATCATATTATAGACCTTCTTCAAGAAATTAAGGCAAGCTCCCTCTGACGTGTCCTCTGTTCTCACATAAACCTTTTCATGCATAAAGCCAGAAAGTAAATTATTAATAGATTTAAGTGTGCAATGAACATCCGACAATATGGGTCCCACTTCCGGCTTAGTTTCAAGATAGCCATTAATCTCAAGCAGAAGAGGCTCCATAATCAGTACAAAAAAATCAAGAAGTGACTTTCGTGTTTCTGCACTGAAACTAGTTGAGCAGTAATTATTTTCAACTAGTGCAGTACTACTCCCAGAAGACATCTTTGAAGTATGACCCATTAAATTATGTTCTATTTGCTTTGAAGCTTCAGTCTTCCCCATCATTTTTGTATTTTCGGCCGGCACTGAAGCCCTTTTTAGCTTTTGAACTTGATCAATAAGCAAGCGAAAAAGTTCTCCCATGCTTTCCACTGCCAAAGGATTCTTTGCAGCCAAAATTTTTTCCAGCTTATCAAATAAATGTCTGTGATAACTCTTCAGCATTGTTTTTGAGTCTTTTGACTTCCCATAATTGAAGGTGGAATATCTTTCACTGCTGCATAAGTTCAAAAATCCATCAATGTGGACTGGGTGATACAGCCCATGAGATAGTACTTCTTCAACTAGCTTCAGTAAGTTTCTTGCTCTACCAGGATTACTTACATCAATCTGAAGATGCAAGAGACCTAAGAGATGCAACAGAGGCTCAAGGAGTTTATCGATGAAATCACGAAATCCATTCTTCCGAGCTGGGTGGGCCCTAAAAAACTTGGCAAATGGCTCAAGAACCAAGCACAAAAACCGGAAAACAAAGTCACCCTCATTGCCACTAACAAGATTTTCCATGTAAAATGTGTGTACAAGATCAAGCACTGCACCTACAGTTGAAACCCACAGGTCTAAATTTTCATTCGACAAGCCTCCATGGGATGAAAATACCAAAGAAATGCAATCAAGCATGGTATTGTACAATGGTAACCCTTCGCCAATGGAAAATAAATCTGTTTGATGTGAAGATGTTTTGTTCAATAAGGACAGTGCATTTCTTGCAATCAAACAAATCGAGCGTAAAAGGTTCCGGGAGAAACTTAGAGAAACATTCAATTTCAAAGACTCCTCCAAACAGAATTTGAAAATCTCCCAGCATCTAAAATCCAAATATGTCTCAATCACTTCAGCTTGATGCATCTCTCCGCCACTCTGAATTTTCTTTCCTGAAGAAATCAATAATGACTGGATCCAATCATTAACAAAAATTATTAAACGTGACATATTCACTGCTTGATTATCCTGATCACTCTTGCTGCCTTCTTCTTTCACTCTCAATATGACAAAGCCATAAGCTAGTTCCACCTTCCTGCATTTGCATTCCCTCGTTCATCAGAATTAAATCTTCTTTTAGATTAGAAATTACATTCATCAGAATTAAAGCTTAACCCTCCTTTTGATCACTTAATGAGGAAATGAAGACAAGATGAAATTTTGAATCTTTGTTTTTACAGAAACAGACACACAAGAACTCAAGTACAAAATCAAATCTAATACATTGGGTCTAACTCAACCAATTTGGCTTAAATGGGGTTATAGTCCCTTGGTTTCCTTTGTAAGACAAAGACTCTAACTTTGTCACCTTTCCATTTCATTATTTTTTTTTATCAAGTTGTAAATATCGAAATATTTTAGCCAGGAACCAGCCTTTGATCACAACATTTTGAATTAAACTCACTTCATTTACAAAAATTTAAAACTAAATGCTCCATTTTGGGTTCTGAGAAACATGTATGGGAAAAAAATATCAAATTTATCAAGCTTAATGTAATCAACTTTTTTGCGCCTTCAAGCCTATTGAGCTCTCTAATCTTCCTTCGGAATAATCAATTGATTGAATAACTTTCTCGGAAGCCAAACAAACTTAAGCAAATGTAAACAACGAAAAATTAGAAAACAGGGAGAAAGAAGAGGAAGGCACTCACTTCTGAAGATCAAATTCTTTGTTCTGAATGGACAAAACTAACTCCAGGTTCCTCCATGGACCACCTTGTTCGAGCTCCTGATTGGGTTCTCTGAGCTGGGGCTTTTCAGCTCGTTTTACTTCCACTTCTTGTGGTTCACTCTCTTTCTCCGAGACCCTAATCCGGTGCGTTTTGGAAGCCCTTTCAGATTCTCCAAGGCTCCTTTGCTTTCTCTTTTTGTTCTTCTTCGTCCGCTTCTCTTTAGGCGTAGCTTCGGAGCCGGCCATTGTTGAACTCCTTCAGTCCCTGTCTCGTTTTTGTTTGGGAAAAATGGTTTCTGGGATTTGGAGTTCTTGTAGTTGTATGGCTGGGTTTTGCAAGGGTTTTTGAGTTTGAGGAAGGGTTGAGAAAGGGAGAAGACGCAGGTACGCTCTCTTCTCTTGCGTACGCTGCTGCCGACGTGTCAAAATCGGTATAGCCGGGCGGCTATACTATTTATATTAAAAAAGGACTGCCATGTGATTAGACGTCCACGTGTCCAAAAATAAGTATAGCCACCCGGACTATTTTTTAAAATATTAAGAGCAACTCCACCCGTTTGCCCTTAGCCATGGCAAGGGTGGAGCTAGGGCGAGCACTATTCACGTGAATAGTGCTTGCCCTTGCAAATAGTAAATTGTGTCTCCACCCGTTGCCCTTAGCCATGGCAATTACTATTCATTTTTTTGTTTTTTTCACAAATGTTTTAATAAAAATAATTAATTTAGATAATATTTTTGGATAATATTTTTGGGTTCGTACATATCAATATTTATTATAAAATTCATATCTCAATCGGAAATTTCTTTGGTATTTATAGAAAAAAAAAGAGAATTTTTTTTGTATTTTTTTTAAAAAAAATTCAATTTTTTTCATTTTTTTATTGCACAAAAATTGGCTGCCGTTGGATTGGAGAAAAAAAATCTGATCGGAGAGCTCAGAGTGTGACACGTGGACTTTTAGTGTACTGTAGCGGGACACTGTAGCATTGCGGCACTGTAGCGCACTGTGGCGGGGTACTGTAGCGATACTGTAGCTAGCTGACGTCAGCGTGACGTCAGCAACCTCGTTTTGGACTTGGGGCTAGTTTGGCCTTCGGGCTGGCCCGAGTTGGTGGGTCCCACACCAAACCCAGGCCTGGGCGCAACGCTGGAGCCACTTTTTCTTCTTGGCCTGCCCTCGCCTCGGGCTGGGCTGCACCGCTGGAGTGGCTCTAAAAAACCGAGATACTATTTATAAAAAAGAGAAAACCAGTGTATAGCCGCGCGGCTATAGTATGCAAACAAAAAAAAATTAAAAACTAGGTATACACGCAAGGCTATACTATTTATTAAAAAAAGCCGAAAACAGAGTATAGCCGGGCTGGGGCTGTACTATTTTTGAAGAAATATTAATAAAACCGCGTATAGCCAGGAGGCTATATTATTTTTTTATAAAAAATAAGAAAAACAGAGTATAGCCGACCGGCTATACTATTTATAAAAAAATGTAAAACCAAAGTATAGCCGCTCGATTTATAATTAAAAAAAAGGAGAGCACCCCAACGGTTAGGCGCCTCCGTGTGAAAATATGTATAGCCTCCTGGCTATACTATTTTTTAAAAAATAAAAAAGCGAGTATAGCCGGCCGGCTATACTATTAGTATTTATATTATAAAAAAAAGGACCCGCCTCGCTATTTGGAGCCCATGTGTCCAAATAAGTAAAACCGCCCGGCTATACTATTTTTAAAAGAAATTAAAAAACCGAGTATAGCCGTACTGCTATACTAGTTTATTTTATGTTTTAAAGAGAGGACCTGGTCAATTAGGCGCGTACATGTCAAAATAAGTATTGCCTCTCGGCGAGACTATTTAATATAAAAAAGAAAAAGAAAAAAGGACCTCCTAGTTGCATTAGTTTATACTTTATGGATATTAATTTGCTATTTAAACTCTACAAAGTAGTAAAACGTAGTTGCATAATAAATTGTTTAGTAATCATTAACAATTTTGGAAAACTACAATTGAAAAGTTCGGTCACTATATAATATTTTAAAATATTTAAATATATATTATTTTTATTCAATAATATGTGAAAATTATGTGTATAATACGTGATTTTTCTGGGTATTATTGAAAATTTTATAAAAATTACGTGTATTAAACATGAAAGTGGTAAATTCTTTATACGGGTAATAAGTAAAAAAATGAAAAGGGGACAATAGAGACTCGAGTAATGGCCTAATAATAATAGATAATGCTATAAACTACTCTTATCGATAAACGAAAATCGGAGAAAAAATTTAAAAGATAAAAAAGATCCCAATATATATATATATATGAAGAGTATAGCGGATCGGCTATACTCGATTTTATTAATACATTCAACTAACTTAACAAACGGTTAACATTGTTAACATTTTATTTAGCAATTTAAAAAAATTAAAAAACTATTGAGGGGACATGAGGGACACATAATTTGGGGAAAGCGGATCCGCTCCTCTTAAATTTTTTATTGTAAATTATAGGGTTTAGTAAATGCAATGCAGTGCAGGACGGAGAGATGAAGAAAGGGCGGAAATTGCCTTTCTCATAAATATAGAGAAGGGAAGTGTCTTGTGGATAAATTGGCAGCTCTTCACTCAAAACTAGATTTTTGGTGTAGTTTTTGGAAGGATGTGCCTGAAGGGTTTGGACATTATCTATTGGATGATTTGAGTGGAGTTGCTTGACCCAGAAGTTTGTTTATGTATTTTTTTCTGAACTTCGGCTCCCTTGATACCAGCAAAATAACAAAAGGGCGGAACGTCGTCGTATAATTAACGTTTTATTTTAGGGCTCACAAAAATGACGTAGGCCAAATAATTTTGACTTTGTGTTTCATTCATGGGGCGAAACCTTAAAGGCACTGTTGGGCCTTACCTCCAAAAGTTTTGGGCAAAGCCCAGTGCAATAAATCAATACGATGGACTAATGCATCAAAATAGCACAACGGCCTACCTCAACTACCCGACGCCTCTGCATATTATTATTATTATTATTTTAATTTATTAAAATTTATTTTGAACCTCGAGGGTACTTTATTAATGTGTATGTATAAGAAATTCTCATTCTTATTTCTATTGTAATTTAGACCTCTTTGACTACAAGTCAGTGGTTTCATGTTCGAAATTTTATGACACCTTATTAGTGTGTGTGTGTGTGTGTGTGTGAAATCATGCTTCCCATTGTAATTTGGATCATCACTTGTATTTCACTAATGCAAATCGTCTATTTTGTAGATATTAATTCAAAGATCATCTCTATAAAATATCACTTAAATCCGATATCAGTTGACCACTCAATTAATTTTAGTACTTTCTTGAAGCACTATGTCTATTGATTTTGTAAGACACAATTAGATGTCTAAACGACTTTCGATCTGTCTAATTTTTTGCAAGGATGTTCTATGAATGAAGACCTAAAAATTAGATGGTTTGGATTGTTGAAAAAAAAAATCATTGAGTACCTTAAATGGTGTCCCTCAAATAAAATTATTTGAGGAATCTCTCATTCAAAGGGGACTATATATATATATATATATATATATATATATATACAGAGAGCTTCCATTGAGGGATCCCTCAAATAATTTGAGGGACACCCCTTGTAGGCCCCACTCCATATTGTATTTCACTAATTCAAACCGTCTATTTTGTAGATATTCATTCAAAGATCATCTCCACAAAAAATTACTTGAATCTGACATCATTTGACCATTCAATTGAGTTATTGAAATTTTAGTATTTTCTTGAAGCATCATGTTCATTAATTTTGTAGGACACAATTGGATGTTGAAACGGTTTCCGATTTGTCTAATTTTTTTGTAAGGATGATCTATGAATGAAGACCTAAAAAATAGATAGTTTGGATCATTGGAAAAAAAATTTGTAGGATACCCTAAAGGGCGTCCCTCAAATAAAATTATTTGAAAAATCCCTCAATAGAAGGGGACTATATATATATATATATATATATATATATATATATATATTTTTCTCATACATCTTTAAATGGAAAGATCCAAATTATATGTTCAATTTCTTATATGTGAGACCCGAATTCTTACCCCAAATATAAATAGTTTAGTTTTAGTTTTGAGTCTAGATCCCTAATCAAATATGGTTGGACCCAAACTCAAATATGAGTTTTAACACTATTTTCATATAGCAACTCACACTCTCTCTTTCTTCTCTTCCCTTTGAGGCCCACAATTTGAGTTTTGAGTTACACCAAACTCAATTATACGTGTAGTTTTGGATTTAAATTTTCCTTTGCAAGGCCTATACTTTTTACTTTGACTCAAATATAGAATTTGGGTAGTTGCATTGGAGACCACCTTTCTAGTCCAAACTCACATCATACGACCTCACCAAATGTGAGCAGAAAAACGAAGAAAATACTACTATAAATATCCCACCAAACCAATACCAATATATATCAGTCGGAAGATCTTCGACCGACACACACTAGCCTTAGGTATCCATGCTTTCATATTATTTGAAGTCACACATACAGCATTTGTGCATGAGGTAGGCATGCACTACTTAACCATGCCAAGTAGCTCGCACGTGGTGATCAATCCACACATGTACAACAATTAGGTCAACGTCACACAAGGTTTTATGATGTCAATTTTCTGATTAATCTTAGAAATGTCAAAAGTTTGGCTGAGCTTTTGCAATTTTGTTTTGATTGTACACAATCACAAGATGTCCAGGGTTCCTCATGTGAATTTGTGAGTGTGCTTTTCTCTCTTTTTTTTGGTCGAAAAGTGTGTTTTTCTCTTCGTCGTTGGTAAAGTGCCCACTTTTTGACTTGCTGCCAAAAGGAGGAACAGGATCAATAAAGGATCACCGTTTCAGCATTCACCAGCCCCTTTGGATCTACCGCTCAAAGACAAAGACTGAAAGACATCTTCTCTGCATTTGCCATTGCATTATTTTCAATTGCTGCACAGGCCAATACCCAGTTGGCATGTTCTTGTTGTTTTATAAGGTCCAAGTCCCAAAGCCCCCCACATCATAATATCAACACATTCACATTTCATGCCATGCAATCATGTTCTCTGACATCACCTCTCCAAATAAACCATTTCATGCTTCTCTTACAATAATATCTCGTGACATGTTTAAATATAATAATTTTTATTAATAAGGAGAAAAATTCAAACTTTCGTAAAAATCATCTCAATATGCAACTGATTTATACTTTTATGGTATACCATTAAAGAAAAATTAGGTTTTAGACATAATTAACTTTATTAATTAGTTTGTAAGATATTGGATATTTTGGTTTTAGTTTTAATACCTAGAAAAAAATTACTATTTTGGATTAGCCTAAAGAGAGGCCCAGATTCATTGGGTCAGGTAAAAAATAACAACTGATAAGACAATTCTACCCTTCTGATAAGACAATTCTACCCTTCTTGTACAATTCTACAATGACACATGTAGTAATTTTAGGGTTGTTGGATGTCCTTTTGGTAAAATTAGGTGGCTTTGGTTTTATATTAATTAAGCAAAATTAATTATCTTTCTTCCAAATTAGTTAAGTTTTTTATGGGTTAAAACTAAAGAGCCCTAATATTAATATGCATTGGTAACACTATTTCGGCATGTAACGCATACCAAGTTGTCCATCACAGTCAATCAAAATCATCCACGTTGCACCAAAGTGTCAACATCTTCCGTACATTACAGAGCCTCATATGCTAAGCTGAGGAGGTCTCTTCTCATTTATATGATGTAGCAGTGATGTTTAGGCATTCCAACCCCAAACCCATCTGCCAGTCATCTCTACCATTTCACAGGAAGCCTTCACCGGCTTGCCCGGTTCAGTACTGAATGGCCCACCACTGCCTCATGGTACCCAACAAAGATTTTATAAGAATACACTCTCAGTAGTGAGCTTGGTTCTTTCTTTCTTTCTTTCAATTGATTTTATATCTCAAGCTTGGCCTTTGGAGACTCCTTTGAGGTTAGTTCTCTGTTCTTGAAAACCAATTAATTAATGTCCATTCCATAATGCATGCATGTTTTGATGGGTTTGGATTATCAAAAAATTCAACTTGATTGGATCTTGAAGCATTCTCCGTCAGTTCTTGGATTTGTTTTCCGGGAATTGCTCTTCTTGCGGCGAACAGATTCGAGTATTTTCTTACATGCTAGTCTCATATCTGTTTGTTTGCTGAAGAAACAAGTGGAAATGAGAATCAAATTGAATCCATTGAATATTACTTTTTATTTGCCTTTCAGAAATCGGAAATCCACCTTTCATTTTGTTTGGTAAATTATTGAGATACCCAACTACTGAATTTTGAAGGATTGGAAACATAGTAATATATTTGGTTTCCTATATTCTTTTGGAGCATTGTTATAATGATATGTATTATTAATTGTAATTGGGAAACTGTATACAACAAACTTGATTTTTAAACCACTTCTTAATTGTCAATTATCATTCTGTAAATTGACCTCATTTACAGTTCTTTATTTGGGTGGTTGGAATATTTCTATTTGGTTTCATTGGATAGAGTAGTAAAGTAAATGGGTTCTTCTTATCTGTTATTGGTCACCTGGGAGAGGTGGAAATAGATGATTACTGCCTTTTTGCAGATGATGAATGGTTCAGATCTGGTGGTTGAATTGCAGGGTGTTGAGCACTAAACTAACCATTGGGTCAGTGTCAAGTGCTGAAATCTGTGGAAATGTCAATACCCAATTCAGACATGTCTCAGAATGGAAATATAAGGCATGTTGATTCCTTATGTAGTGTGGCAGAAATTGAAGAAATTGATTTTTCAAAGTTATTAGACAGACCAAGCCTTCTGAATATGGAGAGAAAACGATCATTTGATGAGAGGTCACTCAGTGAACTATCTGTTGCATTGTCCCCACGTCACTCATCAAGAAATGCTGATAATTCTTTCAGATTTTTTGACCATCCTGAATATGTATTTTCGCCCAGTAGAAGGTCACTCATTGGCACCCCTAGGTCACTGACTGGCTTTGAGCCACATCCAATGGTTGCTGAAGCTTGGGAAACTTTGAGGCGTTCGTTGGTGTTTTTCCGTGGTCAGCCAGTTGGGACAATTGCTGCAACAGATACCTCTGAAGAAAAACTTAACTATGATCAGGTAGAGACCTCCTCTCCTTGTTCTTCATATTAAATGTACATATTCTTGGAACGTTGATTCTGCAATAATAGAGAGAACCTAAGACTTCATTGTTTGTATATCTCCATTTGTTTATGTTTTCAATCTTTTGGTTATAGTATCACCCTACAAATACACACACACGTGAGGAACATTTATGATGTTTTTGCATTGAAGACATGAGTTATTGTGACACATCCATATAGTAAACAAATTTGAAATGCATTGTGTTATCCTTCTTGTCAGTCCCTGAGTCGTCTTGGGGAGCCTCATTTTCAGTTTTTGATGACCACCATGTTTATATGTATACATGTCTTAGGACTTTTGATACATGCATACAAACAGGCTTAGGCACATTGTCTGCCTGGGGGGCAGGGGGGGTGGAATACCCAAGTTTCCAAGCTTTATAATTAACTTGCTGATTTAATGTTCCAATAATATATTTCAAACTGTGGGATATGAATATTCTTTATGCAGGACATATTTTTTTATATGTTGAACAAACTTTATTAGTTTCAACTTTCAACTTATCCAGTTCTCCATTTGTGCTTTTCTTTAACTCTGATTTACCAGGCAGAGTTTCTGTTCCATAAAGTTGGCGATCACAAATTTTATTCTTATTTTTTCTTCTTATGCATCTGTGAAGGTGTTTGTCAGAGACTTTGTCCCTAGTGGATTGGCTTTTTTGATGAATGGTGAACCTGAAATAGTTAAAAATTTTATCTTGAAGACTCTGCGTCTTCAGTCATGGGAGAAAAAGATTGATAGGTTCCATCTTGGAGAAGGAGTAATGCCAGCTAGTTTCAAGGTACTCCATGATCCAGTCAGGAACAGTGAGACTTTAATAGCAGATTTTGGCGAGAGTGCGATAGGAAGAGTTGCTCCTGTTGATTCTGGATTTTGGTGGATCATATTGCTTCGAGCATACACAAAATCCACTGGAGACTCTTCATTGGCGGAACTTCCTGAATGCCAGAAGGGTATGCGGCTTATTCTAAGTTTATGTCTATCAGAAGGGTTCGACACATTTCCAACCCTTCTTTGTGCTGATGGATGCTGCATGATTGATCGTAGAATGGTAAGATTTTCATAATTATGTTGAGTCCTGTTTTTCTATCATCTGGTATGAATCAGGCCATCATGCCTAATATCATGAGTTCACCACAGTCAAAGCCCTTAAAATATTAGCATATGCATAAGTTGTTAGTTTTGCAGCTAGTAACTTAGTCTACAACATTCAGAAACTCAAATCATCCTTCTGTGAGTAACTCTAATATTGAATTTCGTGTCAACCTGGTCAGCCTTCTCGTTTGTTTAATTGTCTAGGAGGATGGAACTTGGATCTAACATATTCGAATTTGAGTCGATATTTTCTTGTCTGCCAAAACAAATAAATCTCCCAGTTAGTGCCTTCTTCCTCATGATCTGAGTGCAGCATTCGAAATTATATTGTAAATCAGGTTTGTTGTAAAGGCTTATGAGCTAAGTCACTCACTTGCCATGTTATCTCTGCCTGAAGGATTGTTTTAGGTTCTTATGACCCTGGCAGAGGTAAATTCATGCAACTAAACCCATCGTGATGTTTTGGTGCACAGACTTTTGAGAACTTTTAATCTCCCCATCAAATTTTCAGCTTGTCATCAATTAAATTGCAAAAAACAAAAACAAAAGCAAAAGAAAGTTAATTTAGATTACATTTTCTTGTAATATGAAGCACTGTGGGCACTCTCTTGTTAGAGCATTCATTGATCTTCATCAGTCGTCACTACTAGCTGCTTTCAATTTTGTATTTTAAGATAAATATGCTGCTTTTTTAGATTTTGGTTTTGTGTTGCCTATCTTTTCAATTCCTTAGGCTCACTTCTGTATTGGTTTTGTGTTTTCAGGGTGTCTATGGGTACCCCATCGAAATTCAGGCTCTTTTCTTCATGGCTTTAAGATGTGCTTTGCTGTTGCTTAAGCAAGATGATGAGGGGAAGGAGTTTGTAGAGCGCATAGTAAAACGCCTTCATGCCTTGAGCTATCACATGAGAAGTTACTTTTGGCTTGACTTTAAGCAGTTAAATGACATATATCGATATAAAACTGAAGAGTACTCACATACAGCGGTCAACAAGTTCAATGTGATACCAGATTCTCTTCCAGACTGGGTCTTTGATTTTATGCCAACTGGTGGTGGTTACTTTATTGGGAATATCAGTCCCGCCAGAATGGATTTCCGTTGGTT
Source organism: Prunus dulcis (assembly GCF_902201215.1). Classification (NCBI taxonomy): domain Eukaryota; kingdom Viridiplantae; phylum Streptophyta; class Magnoliopsida; order Rosales; family Rosaceae; genus Prunus; species Prunus dulcis. Next base: position 14,512,623 of record NC_047657.1, on the reverse strand, counting down.
TTGCTTGGGTAATTGTATGGCGATTCTTTCATCCTTGGCAACCCCTGAACAATCCGTGGCAATAATGGATCTCATAGAATCACGGTGGGAAGAATTGGCAGGAGAAATGCCACTAAAGGTTTGTTATCCAGCTATAGAAAGTCATGAATGGCGGATTGTAACAGGCTGCGACCCGAAAAATACAAGATGGAGCTACCACAACGGAGGGTCTTGGCCAGGTATGCTTGCACTCTATAGCCTCCTCTGTACAAAATTTTACCGTAACTACTGATGGCATTATGGAAATTGCACAATAGATCAGTAGAAAAAGATTGGAAAAAGAGAACTTCTCCCCTGCTCCCCATCCTTCTCCCATGTCGCCTCCTTCACCCCTCCTTTGGCCCATTCTGCTGGACCAATTCTGCAGTTTACATGAAAGCATATTGAATCTTTACTCAACCAACTCTTATTCTTCACTAATTTGTAGATTTCACCCTCTTTTGTCCACATTTCTCTATCCATGGTGCAAATTTCTTTTTCCCTATAATTCAGCGTTTGAAATTTTTCAAGACAGCATCAACGCTATCTTGGCATGGACTGAATGTCTGCAAATAATTGCAGACGAGATGAGAGAATATAGGGGTTTTCTAGGACAGAGCAACAGATGCAACTTGCAAGTAGAGTAGGATGTTTCATAACTATTTTACTCCATAAATTTTTGGAGAAGTTGTCATTTTTGTCACTAGAAAGGTTTGGTCATGAGTTATTAGCAGTGAATTGAGATAAAAACTGTAGTATTTTTACTTTGCCTAAAGCTTGAGTACTCTACATGTACCTGTGTATACATCTCACCGTGATAATTAAATGATGTGGTGATGTTGTTGTTAGGGTGTTCCTTTATTTTTCCTGCCATTTACATGTTGTCATTGTGGTTGATACAGTGCTGTTATGGCTTCTCACTGCTGCATGCATCAAGACTGGGCGGCCCCAGATTGCTCGACGTGCCATTGAACTTGCTGAGAGCAGATTGCTGAAAGACAATTGGCCTGAATACTATGATGGGAAACTTGGCCGTTACATTGGGAAGCAGGCCCGTAAATTCCAGACCTGGTCAGTAGCGGGGTACTTGGTAGCAAAGATGTTGTTGGAAGACCCGTCTCATTTGGGTATGATAGCGCTCGAGGAAGACAAACAGATGAAGCCGGCAATGAAGAGATCAAATTCGTGGACTTGCTAATTCGATTGGTCAACCTATGACCTATTCAGCACAAGGGTTGTCGGTTTAGTGGTTAGGTGGGGTTGAAGGGGACCAACTACAATGAAGTATTAGCTTCTTGCTTCTTCATTTTAAATAAGCTACTTGTATAGTAGTATGCTTGTAATATGTCTTTTCCTGGTACAAAACCCTTTTTTATAGCTCTCTCTCTATCTCTTTCTCCCCCCTCCCCCACCTCCCCCCCCACCAATCTGTGCGTGTTTGCGGTGAAAACCATATTATGTCATACCACCTTGAAGAGATGAGATTGATGCAGGGACTTTCCCTTAACAAAGACTTAAGCCCAAAGTCATATTTTGGTTAAAACACTAATGAAAAAGAGCAATTTGTTTGCTGCCTGCTTTTGTGTTGGAGTTGTTATTGTTCATTGGAAGACTTTTGACTTTGAGCACTAGTCAGCCCCAAAAAGCCTTCATTCAGAACTGCTGGGAAAGTAGGAATTTAGTTCACCAAATTTTGGGAAGATAACCTTCCACAAGGTCAAGGTGTCATATTCTGATTGGTGTGTGATATATCATCGGTTGTTGCCTATTTGGTAATTCTGGTTGTCAATCTAGAAATCCTCATTATAATTATAAATTAAAAAAAACTAAAATAACTCCTTTAAGTGGTGTTACAGTCCTCTTATGATACATGTATTTATTCATTAATAATATACTTATAATATATGTATTTATCAGATATATTATAAATATATTATAATATGAGTGAGCGAGAGGATTGATACTTTCCCAATCATAAATGGCTTAAACCAATTACCTCCGTGATAAAATGTTGTACATATAGAATTCTTTATTATTTATTTATAATTATTGGACATGCAGAATTCTTTTTGAAATATGATTGTGGACAAAACAAAACAAGAAATAGAATTTCCAAATTCCAACTTGTGTTGGATACCGAAAATTTTTTTTACTTATAGTTTTATAATTATTTATTATAGTAGTCCTAGCATGTGCCAATTGTTTAAAAAAAAAAAATCTATTTTTAGAATTAAGAAAAGATAATATGGGTAGTTATGTTCCATAAAAGTAGGACCTATTATTTGATTTTGTTTTTAATTTTAATGTTTTTAGTATAAAAAATGTGAATTTACCATATTATCTTAATTTAATTAATAATTTCAATTCTTAATGTTTGAATTAACTAAGGACATTTTCTGATATTTTGAATGTTTCACCATTCTCTACTTTTTACTATATATATAGACAGTCTCGATCTCTTGGACCACAGGAGTCCAAGAGATTGTGGTCACCTACCGTTGGATATTAATCAAATGGTTCAAAATGATATATATAAATGCAATATGACATAAATGATTATTACCCGATTATGTATATACGTACGCAATGGTCTGTGGCAAGCAAGGAAACGTAAAAGTTGTTTCTAAAAAAAAGAAAAAAAGAAAAAGAAAAAGAACGGTGCCTTGCCTTGTCATCCAATCCACACGCCACATTCTCACGTTCAGTGCAAACGACACATCAGAATTCAGAAGCATGCTAAAAACGACATGCAACGGGTGTAGTACGTCTTCTTTTATTAAACTTGGGTCCGGATATCTAATTCGGGTGCCCGGATAACCCACCCGAAATCACAGAAGAAAATGTTTGCCTTCGCAAAATCCTTTTTTTCCTTGCAAAACAGTCCTAATCTCTCTCTCTCTCTCTCTCTCTCTCTCTCTCTTAACAGAGGCTGTTCCGCACCACAACTACTCACATTAATAAGTTACCTCACTTTCTCTCCACCTCATCACACTTTCCGGGAAAATCAAGAGCCCGAGAAAATCAGAGAAGGAAAAAAAGTGAAAGAAAAACAACGGAAAACCTCATGAGGGCTCCGAAGAGGCCGATCCACACCGTATCGACATGGGTTCGACGCCAGCCGCCGAAAGTGAAGGCCTTTCTGGCCGTCGTAACGGGCATGGCGGCTCTGGTGGTGCTCCGATTTATCGTTCACGATCACGATAACCTCTTTGTTGCAGCTGAGGCTGTGCACTCAATTGGAATCATGGTCCTAATCTACAAGCTCACGAAGGAGAAGACTTGTGCTGGTAAAGTATTGACCTTTTTAGGGTTTTTTTGTTTGTTTTCCCTTTGTTGGTTTTGTTTGGCTTTCCCAACAATTTTTAGGAATGCTGGAAAGTGTTGATTCGATTTTGGTACAAACTTTTCTATTGCGGCGAATGGGGGTTCTTCAATATTAGGATGACTGGAATTTCACATGCAAATCCTTTATTGGGTTTTGTTTGTTTGATGAGAAATTGTTATGAACGGTGGAAAAATCTGGGATTTATTGGCTTGACAATATAATTGTTAGAACAGAAATTCATAAGCTTATCCTTCAAAAAAAGAAGATTAATAAGGCTAAAGTTTTAATTTAATTTTTAATTTTTACATGTTTTATCTCCGGAATGTTTTTCTTTTCTGTTTTAAATTTTCCTCCCTTTTTTTTCACCAACCTGTTGAATATGTTTTATGCTATGAAACTCGTGTTTTGATTGGGAAATATTGGAATTGTTTGCAGGGTTATCACTCAAATCCCAGGAGTTAACAGCTATGTTTTTAGCTGTGAGATTGTATTGCAGTTTTGTGATGGAATATGATATACACACCCTGCTTGATTTAGCTACGCTGGTGACGACCCTCTGGGTTATTTATATGATCCGCTTCAACTTAAAGTCTAGTTACATGGAGGACAAAGACAATTTTGCAATATACTATGTCGTGAGTTTCTCTCTTCATCACTGTTTTCTTTTCAAATAAGAGTGTGTATGTGAAGGAGAATTCTCACAGATTATAAAAGCATTATCTTTTTTCTTTGCTCGAGTCTCTGATCAAAGTGATAAGGAAAAATTAATGCTTATTGGGGTGTGCGATCTTGTCAGTTTGCATTATTACATCTTGAACAATTATTTGATTGACTTCCTCTTTCAGTCATGATGCATTGTGAAGTTTATTCTGGACCGAAGTTATGTTGTTGCTTGCTATTGCTATTAATGAAGTTGCTTTCTTTCTAGTAGTAATATCCTTATTTTTATTTTATTTGATGCAGGTGGTACCATGTGCTCTATTAGCTTTGTTCATTCATCCATCAACGTCTCATCATTTATTGAACAGGATTTCCTGGGCATTTTGTGTGTATCTGGAAGCTGTTTCCGTACTGCCCCAGTTGCGCGTCATGCAGAACACAAAGGTCTAATTTCATAGAATGAAAAATTTGTATTTTTATGGGTTTGACGATTTGACTGCATACTACTAGTTTCCCCTATGAATCATCTTCTTTTTGTACTTTTCAGATTGTTGAGCCATTCACAGCTCATTATGTGTTTGCACTGGGTGTCGCAAGGTTCCTCAGCTGTGCCCATTGGGTTCTCCAGGTTTGATTTTTGTATATGTTTGCTTTTATTTTAGATTGATTTATTTGTGGCATTTTAAAAAATGGTCATTCTGCATGTTTCAAGATGAGTTGCTTTAGTGTCATATTTGGAAGTGGCATCTTGATGATGAGATGAACAGTATAGAACAAATTTTCATATTTTGATTTTTGTAGTCCATCTGTCCAAGCTTTGGCACTTGTACTAATTATGTAGTACTGTATATGGGCGCTTAAATGGTCAAAATCTTAGACGAGTATGTTGCTGCGATTATTTTAGTTTTGTTAAAGGGTATGAGTTCTTTGCATTCTGCTGCTAATAAATTTTTATCTATTGCTCCGACAGGTATTAGATACTCGCGGACACTTGCTTGTAGCCTTGGGCTACGGGTTATGGCCTTCTATGGTTCTTATTTCAGAAATTGTTCAGACTTTCATATTAGCAGACTTCTGTTACTACTATGTCAAAAGGTTGGGCCTCAATCCATTATATTTTTTGCCAAGTTTACTTGCATCGCAATTATCTTCCCCCAAATGTATATTTTATTTCATTCAACCCTTACCTATTATGGATGTTTTTGTTTGGCAGTGTTTTTGGAGGGCAGCTAGTCCTCCGTCTCCCTTCTGGAGTTGTATGAGTTCACTCCAGTTCTGCTGTGATTTGCAAGCGCACTGCCATCAAGACTTAACTTAGCTAGGCATGTGGCTGGTCATTGTTGTTTAAGTTCCCCTTTTTGCTCTCCACAAGGTTCTAGTTCTCTCTTTTAATGAAAAAAAAAATCATGACTGGGGATGAAGTGGGTTGTTTGTAAAGTTGGAGATGGAGTGAATTTAATTTATATTTATAATTTAGACATGACTTTTCTGAATTGCTTCATCTTTTCTTACTAGGTGCTAACATTTGCTAAAGTTTACTACTACAGAATCGTTTCTTTCTACATCCAGTTAATTTGCTCAAGCATATATTTAACAATGGATGCAGGACAAAGTGTAAAGCACTTGTCTGCCATCTGCCCGCCAACTTGAGTGGATTCACATTGCTTCATTTCTTTGGTTCAATATTCAATTTCCTACAGCACTATCAAACCACAAACTGCTTTCCTGTTTCTACCAAGTGCCTACTTCACCGGTCCCACCACAATTTTTTGGTCTTTGTTTCATTTTTTTTGTCCGACTTTTGGGTCTTTTTTCTTGGTCCTACCTTAAATTAAGGTTACTAATCCCACTTGTCCTGTGACACTTCAGCTAATAATCCCAAGAAAATTCGTATCTATCAAGGATTGTAGGGGAAAATTCATGCGTAGGACGGTTTGAATACAACACCCTCGCATCTAACCTCACGTGTACAACAACCCTGTTGTAAGCAAGAATTTCTAGATTATAGGGTAAACAACAATTATCAAATTGATTTTGGGTCATTTGGTTGGAACGAAAACAAAATAATAAACTTGGACTGATTTTAAGGATTGTTAGACTTTAAGAACTTCAGTCTTATATATTCAATTGAAATCAATGGAAAGACAATTACATAAACATAAGCGCACCTCATGTGGCCTAATGACAGCAGATATAAAAATTCTAGTGAGCTATCTAAGATTTGGCTTTATGCTTAGACAGCAAGGTTCCTTGCTAGAATTCCCTCAAAAGTAATTCCAGGTCCAAAAGCCAGTATCAATCCCCATTCACCATCTCCTTCTTGCTGTTCCTTCTTGATCTTCTTGCTCTCTTCTATCATGTACTCCAGCACATACACTATGGTATTACTGCTAGCATTGCCATAATCTGCCAGAGCTCGTCGGCTGGCATTTAACTTCTCTGGGAACAAATCAAGACGCTTCTCCAACCGGTTCAAGATTGCAGGACCTCCTGGATGAACAGCCCAAAACATCTTATTGTACTCCTTGTTATCATATCCAAGAACTCCCATCAACCTCCCACAGAACCCTTCAATGTGATCTTCAATTATCTGAGGAAGCTCTCTTCCTAGCTTGAAACTAATCCCCTCTTCTGTGACCCTTCCATCAATGGTCTTCTCGGTGTCTGGCAGGAACTCTTGTATGGCAGTGTGAAGCTCAAACAGAGGCTTTTCAGAGATTAAGTCAGGGTCTGAGCCAATCAACATGGCTCCAGCACCATCCCCAAATAGTGCAACACCAACAAGATCATACGGTCTATGTGCACTTGGTGGTTTGTAGCCAATAATAGTGGTTTCAGAAGTAGCAAGTAGTACTCTGCTTCCTGGATTGTTCTCAGCAATGTCCTTGGCAACACGAAGGCCAGCCACACCACCCGAGCAGCCTGAGAAGTAAAGCAAGACCCTTTGAGTCTCGGGACGGAGGCCAAGTCCTTTTGCTAGGTAAATGTCACCACCGGGTAGTCGAGCTTCACTGGATGAGACATAGACCAAGTGTGTTATATCTGAAGTAGGTCTCCCCCAGTTCTTGATGCAAGCTCGTGAAGCTTCAATTGCCATCTGTGTTACAGCTTCGTTACAAATATGCAGTCTTTGCTTTATAGTGGGTGTGCCTTCAGTTGTAAGCTCTGGGTACTTCTCTAGAATCTCATCTGACATGACAACATACCTAGTTTTGACTGTTGTTGTCTTGCCTGTGAATTGCCATATAAGAATTACTAAAACCATATAATGTTGCCTTTAAATTACATAGGACACTATGCTCTATCAAGATATCTAGTATGTTATGTTGTTAGATTGTTACTACAGATCATACGTTCCAAAAAACATTCACCTGATTAATGATACAGATAAAAGGTTTGGCAAGAGAATATTTCCCTTCACAAGATCCACATGCGCAGTCTATATGTGTAGTAGCTTGATTTTACAATGTATGATCATATTTTGGTTAATGGCTGTGCGCAATTATTGGTGTGTCAATGTTGTAAATAGAAAAATAAAAAAGAACTTTAGTTGATGGACTTACAGAGTCGAGCCAGCTTCTGCTTAAGTTCAGGATCATCACAGTTGGTATCTCTGAAATACCCATCAACCAGAAAATCCTGCATGACAAGCTGATGAGGGAAGGCCTTGCCAAGAGCCAAAATCGTCGCTCTGCCGCCGTTGGCCTTCATTATGGAACCTCCCTGCCCAACATGCTCACTCCCCATGTCTAGTAGTTCGCTGGTCTCTCTTTCAAAACACTTGGTGATATGCCTCAAGCATAAGAGGTCTTGTAACTTCTGACCCTTGCAGTAAAACAACTATTGGGCTGCTAATATATATACAGTTCCACCGCATACTTATGACATTAGATTAAACTCAAGGGACATATGGTGTTAAACATTTTCATATAGGGAGAAACATCATGCGGTGTGCAATTCTTATACATAGGTTAGTGGTTTAGTTGAGAAGTAAGGTGTTCATGTAGATTATGTTTAAGGGTGCAGATAAAGGGTTGGTCTGAGGTGAGAAGCAAGCTGTTCATGTAGATTTGTTGCACTGGTGGTGTTTTACATTTGAAATCAAATATTTATTTTCTCTATATATACTTTTGGTCCCGAGATCACTTCTATTCTGTTCACAGAATCATAAAACTAAAACCCACTGGTTTGGCATGTCCTGGCTGAGAGAAGTAATTAACATTGAATCTGCATGACCCCTCAATGTGTGAATGTCTGCAATTCATGTTACAAATACAAAACCTACATATGTAACATTTTGTTTTTGGTCACCACACATGTAGCGTAGTGTGAAGCTGAAAAACATCGACCAGCCTCAAGGATCAATATTTACGGTTAAATTTTGATACTTGTGTTCTTAAAACTAAAAATTCATTTGAAGTTAGTTTTGATTTTTAATTTTCAGAAGCCAGGCATTGTTAAGAAAATAGAGCTTATTCAAGTCACATTTCAAGTCACATTGTACTGTGGAAGAACAGCCTCAGACAACCAGAACTCAGAAAATGACCATCTAAACAAGGATTAAACCTTCAAACTGCTTCCGAGCAGGTAACAGACGGTTCACCAAGAATATGCCAACTTATAAAAGAGCAGAAGATTACTTGTTATTAAGTCAGCACAATAGAGTTTATAATATATAGTGACACAACTACGAACTGTTTCTGTTGGACTTAGAATAACAACTTACCAAAATCTGCAGATATCTAATAATTGCAGTCCAGGGGACATTTTTTTCATGTCAAATTTCATCACTACAATAGGTTTCAATGAATATGTCAAAGATCTGAGAGGCACTTTCCATTAATAAAATCAGTAACTTGGGTGACCGCACGTTCAAGAGCTGCGAAGCTTTGCGAAGATTCTTCTGCAGTTGTTTCCTCACCATCTTTTATATCAATCACAACTTTAAGAAATACTGAGGGTACTTTCAACAGATCTGCCACGTAGGCAACAGCTGCAGCCTGAAACCCAATTTTTGTTTTTCGGAAAGAAAAAAAAAAGCTTTAATGCAATGTAAAAATGACTGTAGAATACAACAGAACTAAGTAGGGATACCCTTATCTTATATGCTATGAAGAAAGCTATGATTTAGTTACAAGGTTACCTCCATGTCTTTAACTACAGCGTCATTCGCAACCATTGATGCTTCATCCTGTGTGGACATATGTAGAGAGTCACCAGTAGACAGTTTGCCAACCTGTAGCATGCGGGAAACTATAAATCCCGTTGTGGATATTTGTGATGCTATAAAATAGAAAGAAAATGAAAGCCAAGTATCATGAATCATGATAATGCAAATCTCTACCATAAATTACAGACAGATGCCTAACTGCGTTTGCTCTAGATAATGGACAACTCCAAATTAAAAAAATTTACTGACCAGAATTTATCAAATGATTTGGAAGCTTCTGAGTCCAAGAATTTTGCTGCATGGTAATTACCTTTAGGTTAAGTTCCTTTTGAAGATTGGGTGTTGAGAGGGCTTGTCGCAAGCCAAGTCCATATAGATCAAAAACCTGTAGAAGACATACATGCCACAGATAAATATTGAGTAGAAAATTTCCAAGTAATCACATATGTTTGAGTATCAGAAAAGTAGATATCAAAAGAATGAAGGGGTATTGGCAAGTGTTTATCTTCTAATGAATAATGAGTATTTTAATCCATTCCATTCCAACGTTTGTTGTTTTTAACCATTCTAGGCCACATAATAGCAACAAACGTTCAATTCTCCCTACCAGATCTAGCAAAGTTCAAGGTATTTACATTCAACAATGACTAAAGACACTGGAAAAAAGATGCAATTGTTTTGGAACCTCTGCCGTAACATATTTGATAAAAGATTGGTCATTATCAGCAAATATTGCGAACAGGAATTCCTATTTTCCAGTTAAGAAAACAAGTTCCGTAGGCTATATATCCAATTAATCAAGCGTGAAAACATTGACAAGTGCTTGAATGAAGAAACTAAGGAGCACTCACAGGAATAGGTATCCTTCTATCACAGAAAGCAACATCAGATGCGACATACACATCACCAATGCATGCTCCTTTGGCCTGAAAACATCCATTAATCAGTCATACATAATAATTAATGCCAGATGCTTCACACAATATCTTTACATCTCAACATACTTTATACATAAATGTTTTGTGTGCAAGTCCCCTTGTGCATTTGTTTCATTTATATACAATTCACTATTTGAATCTTCAATCTTTTCAATATCCATTCTAAGAAGAGGATCCTAATTTTTCAGTAATGCAGATTCTCCAATTAACATCTCACAAAGGGACAGAAATGAAATTTTATTATAAGAAAAAGAGCAAAGTTGGTAGAAAAACAAAATACCTTAAAGCCACCAGCAGTGCCTGCATTGATAATTAGGTCTGGCTGCAATGCTTGAATCGAAGCATAGGTCACAAGAGATGCAGGAACCGTGCCTACACAATCAACCCCTGAAAGAAAAATTGATAACATTGAAACGAAGCAACTACATTTTTTATGTCTGATTAAAATAGACCAAAGGGGAAAAAAACAACCATAACATATTATGCTTTTGAAGGAGTGATTTTGCAATAGCCGAAACAAATAATCAATTATTTCAAAATATACTGTACTGATAAGAAAACTCCAAACTCAGAAGAGTCAAAAACTCACCTAAGGATGAATCCTTTCCAGGGCAAACTAGATTAATGTTAAGATCCTTGTAAAAACCGCGATACCGGACCCAAGGCACCCCTTTTGGGAATCTGAATTGTTAACGTATTGATGTATCAAACAAATGAAAACCACCCAAGTAAATTAATTAAATTTTTTTAAGCAGATCATACTCTGCTCTTAGAATTCTAAAAATTAAATTAAACATGTGGTGTATAGTTTGGAATGCAAGTACTTTCAGCTAAAGATTGTGTTTGGTAATTCATGAGGGCATTTCCTATTTGATGTGTTACTTTGCTAATCGAAGTCAGATAAAGTGATTATAAACTGAAAATGAACGAAGATGAACTCACACAGACTGAAGATCCTCTGAGAGGTTAAGCTTGTTCACCACAGGAAGAGCTTCACTCTGCATAGCTGTTAAGTTACTTGCAAAGATCATTACTTTATCCAAGAAAACTAGTCATAGTAGCTGAAGAAGAGTGGAATTTATAAACCAGAGAGAGTGGAAATATCAAAATGGGAAAGATAAAAAACGTACCCATTACGATGAGGATGGTGGAAATGGGGCGCTTCTCAGCTTTAGCAACCATGGTTTCGTCTGCAGCGTCCGATTTGTCGCCATGAGGAGCCATTTTTATTTTATTGTTTTCCTTTTGATTTCTCTCTGGGTTTTCTGTTTTCTTGCCAACCAAACACAAAATGTTGTGCTCTCCCTCGCAATCAAACCAAGAGAGAAGCGTGTGAGTCTGTGACTTGGTTTTACTGCTGAGAGGATAGAGAGAGAAGAAGAGGCCTTTGGTTTGGTGCCAAGCAGCCAAGTGTACCCGGAGCTTATGTGTCAATCTCTTCTTACTCTACCCTTGCCACGTGTCCTTCACTGAACTCTTCAGTGCCACGTGGCAAGTCCGTAGTACGACATATCAGCCAAATGCCACATCATATTGTTTGGTGCCAATCATTTTTGTTTATATTAAGTTCCTTCTTGTAAATAAATAAGAGTTCGATTCATATATATTTTTTTTACTTTTTTATTTTTGAATAGTTATTGTTTTTATTTTTGTATTTTTAACAAGTTATTTCTGCTTAAAATTTCATATATCAATTCATACGTCCTCACTTTCACCTTTAAAATTTTTCTTTGAAAACTAAAAGCTATTCTCTTTTAATCTAAAATTTTTTCTTTAATTTTAATCTTTAATTTTGGTCTATTCTCTTTGCTCTCCTTGGGGTCACACTCACATGCTCAGTAAGGTCATTGAGTACGCATGGAGTTTGGAGTATGCACTAAAGGTTGACATGATGTCTGTCAATACGATCCATAGGAATATTCTACTTATACTCTCTAATATAATTGTATAATAGCAAGCATGCAGCTAGGATACTGAAAAAAGCATATGAAAAAATTATTCCGTTATTCCTTGCATTGAGTTTTTGAAAGGTAACAAACTAGAAATTCTCTGTGCAAGATGTGTTCTTTAAAGAGCGAATGTGCATCGTGAAAATGTATTGATAATATGGAGGTATATTTGATTGGCGAGAATGTTATCGACACATTATCACAAAATATTTTTAAATTACAAAAGAGAACACGTGATTAAACCACCGGAAATACTGTTTAAATATAGTTACACAAACTATGAACTGTTGCTGTTGGACCTTTCAAATAAGGTATTACCAAAATCTGTAGATATCTAATCAACCGCGGTCCAGGGACATGCTAATATCACATAAATGTTTCATTAAGTTTGGATGCAATGCTTCAAAGATCAGAAAGGCACTTTCCGTTAATAAACTCGATAACTTGGGTGATCTTCTCTTCAAGAGCAGCAGTTACTGCAGACAAATTTTGCAAGAATTCTTCTGCAGTTGGTTTTTCACCATCTACTACATCAGTCACAGCTTTAACAAATATGATTGGGACTTTCAACAGATCTGCCACATAGGCAACAGCAGCACCCTGAAAGCCAAAAAAAATCAAGCAAAAGAAATTTGCTTTAATAGAAGTAAAAAGTAAAATTGACTATTGGATAAAAGTAAAAATGACTGTTGGGCAATGTATAAAGAGGTCCAAATTTGCAGCTATCCAATATTAGGTCTAAGAGATGCAAATAGGTTCAATACTCTTTGCAGGGAAAAGCAGGGATACTCTGATCAATGCTAAGAAGAATGCTAAGGTTACCTCCATGTCTTTAATTGTAGCATCATTTGCAATGATCGATGCTTCATCCTGCGGGGACATATCTAGAGAGTTGCCGGTAGACAGTTTACCAACCTGAAGCATGAGGGAAACCATAAATGACATTGCCAATACTTGTGAAGCTATCAAATACAAAGAAAAGGAAACCCAAGTATCATAGTAACGCACATCCGTACCATAGGTTACACACTCATGCCTAAGTGAATTGGTCTAGATAATGGAGAACTCCAATTTCAAAACTTAAAAGTGACCAACATTATATCAAATGGTTCGGACGCTATTCAATTTAAGAAGGGTTTAAGTGTTTAAATAAGTCCAAGCTTTTTGCTGCATGATAATTACCTTTAGGTTAAGTTCCTTTTGAAGATTGGGTGATACACAGGCTTGTCGTAAACCAACCCCATATAGATCAAACACCTGTAGAAGACATACAAGATAGAGAATAATTGATTAGAAATTTTCTAAGCGGAAGCAGGAAGCAGGAAAGTAGTTCTTAAAGAAACATTATTTCCATCAGCTAGCAAAATATATTGTATCTTCAATTCTAGTGGCGTCAACTTTCAATTCTATGTTTGAAGTATCAGAAGGGGTATGGCTAAACTGTTAAGATCTTCCAATAAATTGTAGACCAAGCATGAAACGTACTTAATGGAAAGACAAAGGAACACTCACAGGAATGGGTATCCTTCTATCATGGTAAGCAACATCACATGCGAGATACACATCACCGATGCCTGCTCCTTTGGCCTGAAAATATACATTAATTAGTTATACGCAATATGTCAAGATGCTTCACACATCTGCACGTCCACATACTTCATACTCAATTAGTTCATGTCTGTGTGTGTGTGCGTGCACAAGAACGCATACATAAATAATAGTTCGTATGTGTACATAAATAGTTCCTTATTAATATCATGGTCCCTGCAACGCAAATGGTTCAATCCTCAAACTTTTCACTGTCCTTTGTAAGAAGAGGATTCCACATTTTCCTTATACTAACAACTTCTCCAATTAATATTCAAATGAGAGAGAATAATGAAAACGGAGCTGAACTCTTCTTGTACAAGAACAAGAGAAAAGTTGGTAATACCTTAAAGCCACCGGCAGTGCCTGCATTGATAATTAGGTCTGGCTGTAACGCTTGAATGGCAGCATAGGTCACAAGAGACGCAGAAACTGTGCCTACACAATCAACTCCTGAAAGGAAATTTGAGGATGAGGTACACGACAATGAAACAAAAACCACTTTTTTTTTGTGCTCTAATTAAACAATAGTGACCAAAAAGAAGAAACAACCGTAACATATGAGACTTTTGAAGGAGGAGTGGCAATTCAAACACAAGCAGTTTTCCATCCCTAGCATACTGAAAGCCTATTCTTTTATACACCCCTTGAAACAGAAAAGTTCAAACCTTTTACACTAAACCAGCCACAAATATCCTTAAGTTCACGCAGCCTAGTTCTAGAATCTTAAAGATCCTATATCACATTTAAGTCTGATAACCATGTAAACCCTTTCAATAATGTCCTGGTGAGATATGACAAGGTCATAGACAATGAAGGGAAGTATAATAACAAATTATTTCTCTCTCTCCTGACAAGAGAAATCAAAACCCATGAGAGTCAAAAACTCACCTAAAGATGAATCTTTTCCAGGCCAAACTAAATTAATATGAAGATCTTTGTAAAACCCATGATACCGGACCCAAGGGACCCCTTTTGGGAACCTGCATCATTCATGCATTGACATATCAAAAAATTGAAACCAACTGAGTAATTAAAATCTTTGAACCGATATATAATGCTCAAAATTCTAAACGATGATCTCCACATTTCAAAGAAATAAACCGTATTTGCACACAAGATGATAGCCTATGGAAGGAAACAAAAAAAAAAAAAAGTAACAATCACAAAGAGCATTCCACAACAAAACATGTGTATTGGGCACAACAAGGCCACGTCCAGCCACAGTTAAGACGTAGAATATAGTTTGCAAAGCAAGAACTTTGAACCAAGGTCGTGTTTGGTAATGGGGGCAATTCACAAACAAAACCAAAAAAAGGAACCATTTTCCAAAAATTGAAAGTAGCACATAAAAAGATTCAAGCTTGAGGATGAAACAAGAAGATGAACTCACACGGAGTCAGGGTCCTCTGTGAGGTTGAACTTGTTCACCACAGGAAGAGCTTCAGTCTGCATAGCTGTTAAGTTACTTGGAAATATCACTATTTTTATTCAAAAACATCGTAATAATATCTGAAAAAGAGAGAATGGAAATATCAAAATTGGAAAAGAAAAAGAGAAAAAGTACCGATGACGATGAGGATGGTGGAAATGGGGCGCTTCTCAGTTTCAGCAACCAAGGCTTCCTCTGCAGCGTCCGATTTGTCGCCGTGAGGAGACATAATTTTTTTCTTTTTGGATTATTTTCCTTTGTTTTCTCTCCGATTTTCTTTCTTGCCAATCAAACAGAATTTAAGTTCTGAATCAAACAGAGTGTGACTTTGTTTTACGGCTGAGAGACTAGAGAAGACGAGGCAGAGGGTGAGGACAATTCCGTAATTAATGAGTTAGAAGGCAATGCATCGAATTGGATCGCTGACCGTTGATTGGTGACGCTGATCTATGATTAGAGAGCATTGGTCCACGTGTTCTAATCAGCACGGTTTCAACTTTTCATGGATATTTCTTTGTGGGGTTCTTCTGTTGTTGTTAAAATAAACAAAGTTATTGTCTGCTTGGTTTGTAGATCAAACAAATTAAGACAAGCCATGTTTCATGATGGAATCAAATAGTACTTTACAATGTAGAACATTGGATTTACAAGTCAACTATAATATCATATATAGTTTGCGTGCCAATCTAAATTGCCGACGGTTTGAGTGGCAAATGATTTTCAACGAGTGTCAGTGTCATGAAATTTTTGTATGAGAAGTCCCCAAAATGATGCCTCAATTGTTAACATAAATTTGGCATTGTCAAATTTTTTGTCAAAAGATATTATGATAATTTACACACATAAGCAAATTTGATACGATACGGGTCTTTGATAATGAAGGGAAAAACACTAGCTGAGGTAGACACTAATTAGACAATATGGAGTAAAATAAAAACCAAGTTTATCAAATCAATATCATCTTAATGAAGACTTTCAACAGATTATGACAAATATGTATGATCAACATTGTAATTATCAACACCAATTCGCATCAAACAGTTACATAATTATTGTACATCTGCCCAAAAAACAAAAACAAAATAAAATTTTGCAAATACATTACAATTCATGTATATACTGTGCAAACAATGTATTTAGAAAGTTAAGAATTTGTACTCAATAAGAACCATCAAGTTCAAGACCACAGGGGAATAAAATGGCTTAAAAATTGTGGGGAAAACACTCAAAGCAAGCTTGTGGGGTGAGTTGATCAGATTTCAAATTCAAAGGGCATGTAAAAGTAGGGTTTGGGAAATCAGAAAGATGAGAAGAAGGAAGAGCCAATGTGTTGGTGGTTGTGTTTTGGAGGTGCCATTTGGTAACGTTGGGAAAGTGTCTGGTAAGGGCATCTCACAGTTTTCTCCATTGAAATATACCCTTCTTGGAAAAGCCCATCCATTTTTGAATGTGAATGATTCTGAGTCTTTTTCCAAAAGTATCTCTGTTGACACTGAACCCACTCCATCCTCATCAGTAGCAATCAGCTCTTCATTAACAAAGGCTATACCCCAGAAGAGGGCAACTACGTCTGCAACAGTTTCCAATGTTTGAGAAACTAGAACTTATTTAATCACAGTGGTAATAGAATAAAGGGTATTGTTCCATTTCAGACTTGTGTAGCTAGACTACCCGGACATGTGTGTTTATGTTGTCAGACTGTGAATCACGATCACATATATAATTAACCTAATGGTACGTATGAATTCACGAGCTTATGTCACCAGACAGTCTAGTTTTGTACGTACAAAGAGTTGTAAGGGTTTATTGGGTCACGTCACTGGATTGTAACAGTTAAAGTTACATTATCCTTTCTACTAAAGATTAATCTACACAACCAAGTTGATTATGTTCAACATTTATTCTATGTACTTCCCTCGTTATTGAACAACAGATACGAAATAGAGTAAGTACCTCTAAAGCTAGGCTGAAGCAATGTGCTGTTGAAACTATACGTTATTGGATTCATGGAGAGACCAGGGTGCTGGACCAGTACATTCCAGTTTGAGAAGTTCCTCTGATAGTTGTAGTTAGTAATTGTAAGTTTAATTCTCCAGTGATCCACATAGCTGGTCTTGACATGCCAATGAACTCGAATAGGGCACATATGATCTGTGCATTTCACCGGGTCTAGAGCACTCATAAAATTAGCTCCTGAATTATCCCCTGTTAGTGACATTGCTGGGAAGGGGTAAGCTGGCCTGTTATCACAAAGAGGAAGAGACAGAGAAAGAAAGAGAGGATCAGCTGAGTTCAAATTAACTTGCATAAGTAGCAGCTCTCACTGTTATGGATGCAGCGAAAAAAAAAAAAAGCAACCCAACCTTAAACATGTACCGAAGTTTTTGTCTGTTACTTCTCTGCATCCACAGCTACACTTGGGGCATGATGTGATCTCAGGATTGTAAAATGAAGAGAGTGAAACGCAACAGACTGGAGTCTCACCAGCTAGAAAACTGGAATAAGTGCATATTGCTTTCCATGTTCCTGCAAACAAGTAATTGATGAAATGTTAACATCAAAGGTTTTCCTATCATCCAACAAAGTAAGAAAAAGAATCCCGAAGTAGCATACGTTAACTGTATGTCACAACTGTGAATCTGAACCACATTCATACATAACTGTATATAATCAACGGTTATGATTCACAAACTGTTAGGAGAAAATCTCAATTTTATACGTATGCATACATAGGGTAATGTTTTGTTAACAGACTTTTGTTGCTTGTGGTCTGAAAAAATGGTTTTACGTTACCAAACGGTATGACAAGAGAACATTTCCGTCTATATGTATTGGTTAAATTGCTTACTGAAAACTTGGCGCTGTCTTCTACCCCCAAAATCTAAAGAAACTGTGGGATCAACACTCTTAAGTGGCCCACAAGTGTAACCAGGACCTGGTGCATTCAGAGTAAGATTCAGAGGTGGATGTCCTGAAAAAGGAGCTCCTCCCAAGTTGCCAACTTTAATTCCAAAGGAAGAGAAAGACTTGGAGGGATTGATAGCCAGGGCATCAAGAACACCACCGCGGCAGCAGTCTTCAGATTTGTTATCTGAGGAAGCATCAGGCATGAGATCAAGTATTTCAGGATCTTTCTTGCAGGAGTGTGGTATATCAGTCTTGTAGTTTGAGCAGTTTCCTTGTTCTGTGGCAAAGGCACCATTCATTGACCAAATGACTTCATTCTGCTGCCATATCCACCCAATCTGCCAACCAGGCTTGTCCACGTGACGATACTGAAATAAATTTTGGATGGTTACTTTTGCCTGCAAAAGTCTCTGTTAGTAGTTGCATATTGTGTATAGGCTTGCTCACAAATATTTCAAGATTTCATAATAAAAAACATACAAGTGACACTCCAAAGTTTGTTCACACATTCAGCATTGTGCAGAACAACTATAAATGTCGTTGGACAGGCAGGAGTGTGCAAACAAAGTCTAACTAAGAAGATTAAAATGATGAAATCTTCAATGGGATGTTGAAGGTGCAAGTTTTTTAGAAGTCCCAAAAAAAATTGTGTTTCTGTAATAAAAAAACAGAGTCTATAAAGGCTTTGTACTAAGAAAATAGGGGTTTTGGAGATAACAGTTTACACAAATGTACACTAAAATGATGAAAGTATGAGCTTCACAGGATTCCAATTGCCTCAGAATATTTGGCAGTCATAAAGTTGTGGATGTTAAAAGTGCAGCTTCAAAAAAATTTCTAGTAGTTTTTAAAAATCTGTTCCTGGTGATATAATTGAACCAAACAACATCAAGGTTTGAGCAGAATCACAGCATGCTAACCAAATAGCCGTCATCTGTCCAATCATAAGTGTCGAAAATAATCGTAAAGTTTCCATTTGGGTCCAAAGGATCATAGCAATCTGCAAAGCAAAGAAAGCAGCATCCAATTTAGCAACAAACATTCTCTTCCAAAACCTGAAACAAGAAGCAACATATGACTATCAATATGATGATGGCTCATGTTCATGCCTGAGAAACTGCACATAGCAACTAACAACATGGACACCAGTGCAAAAGGCCACAAACAAGAATAGATGCAAGTCATTTTAGGGTTTGGGAATGAGAAGCAAGGCATAGATAGATAGAGCTTGTTATAGTGCAATGAGACAAACCTGTTCCCCAAACTTGACTTTATAAACAAGAAAGAAATGCTCAGAATCAATCTAGGAAAAAAAGGCAAAAAACCCAAATTTCTGCTCTTTCAGTCTTTCAGTTGCTCGAATCAAACAAGAAACATTGGAAATATCAACTGGATATGAGCAGACAAATCCAAATGACCTGGTTCCTTGGAGATGAAAACAGAAGATCCCATGCTGACACATTTATCCTATGCTACAGAACACATTCCTCTTGTCACATTCAAATTCCCATTTAATTAAGGAAAAAAAAGCTCAAACTGTTTCTGTTAATCATATAATTAATTGAAGCAAATGGTGACCTTTTAATGGATATCCATGTATGTGGCCGAGAAAGCCTTCAGTTCTTGAATGTTGAAACGCTTTTTCTCATTCTCTTCTTCTACTATTTGCTTAAACAATCATATATTGCACACCAATATTAAATTCATGTAACTATGAAAGGAAACTTATGATATATGGATAGATGCCAAAGGTGATGTCGTCATATATGATGCAGAGGCATGGTTTTTTTTTTATAAGGATGGGTCAAGAATTCATATGTTATTTCCTAATTCCCACATGGATTATCCACATGAGTGCCCTGGTTTGTATTCGATTGTTTATAGTTACTTGAAAAACAAAAATGACTCACATATTGCAGCATCCATGCCAAGTTTTCAACCCGACCTCATATAATGAAGAAACCAAGATACTTTTTCAACCCATCACAATACCTCCACAACATAGTGGAAAGGGCAAAGAGGTCAAAACAACAAACAAGGGTCTTATTTTTTCTGGTAAAGAAAAAATTAATGGCCCAATCTTAGCTTCCTTCATAAAAATAGTCTTTTAATTTTGAAAATTTTTATGCCGATGTACAAAGTAGACCATTGTTACATTTGGGTCCTTTTTTTGTTGTTGAGAAATTCTATGATTGCATTCATAATTCAGCCAATAAAGTTATTAGCCACAAAAGATTATTATAAACTAACCACAAAAGGGCCACTACAATAACGGAGCAATCTAACATCAAAATTAAGACAATTTGGCGTGGCTCTACTAACGATCACATAGGATAAAAGAAACTCTGCCATAGGCATCCCAACTAAGATTGTAAACTCAGAATAATCAAAAAGAGATCAAGCTTGAAAAAACCAAGCCATAACAATACAAATAAAGCTCTCACAAATGAGAGATGAAAAGCTCTCACAAATGAGAGGTTAAAAGCTCTCACAAAAGGAGAGGTGAAAACCATACAGAGAACCCAACGAGTCTTTGTGACTTATTCCAAACATAAAGAAACCGCAAAATGGATGGTGGTAGAGATCCGATGCCGAAACGCATGTGGAGATCCGACGTCGAGACGTAGCTGGCTATGATGGTTGGGTGAAAATCATAACAAAACGAAGACAAAAGAGACAAAATAGGGGAAATCTTTTGTCTCTAAAAGTGGGGGAAGAGGAGAAGGGAGGAAAAGAAGAGGGGAGAAGGGAGGAAGAACAGTGACTTCCTCCCCCCTCAAAGTGAAAACGGCTCTAGAAGTGTTTCTTGGAAGAGAGAGGGGTTTGAGGTTTTTTAGATAAACCACCATAAATGTTGTTTTTACATTTGGGTCCCTTAGTCTGGTTCTTTTTATTTTTAATACAAGCGATAATTTAAACTATAGGGGAGGAGATTACTCACACACATATGGGTCCATTAGCTTTCTTAGAAGCAGTTGTTTTGGTCCTTGTACAAGTGGTGTGTTTTAATAAGGACATATCCATGTATTAAAATCATAATTAAAAGTGATCACCTGCCTTGCACATCACCACTAAATTAGCCAATTAACCCCCGATCCTTCTCTCCATTTTGTCACCAGCTCTCCAAGTGTTTGATTGAGCTTTGAATTACTTCCCCAAATCGACTGTAAGAATTTCTTATGATCTTGAGAGATGGAATTGTCCTTAGCTTAATATTATCTCCAAGGCAGGTGATCATTTTTACTGGATAACAAAAGTTAAAAACCTATTCTTGTAATTAGGTTGCACTTGTGCTGATGATTTTGTTGGACTGCATACTGTAACATATTGCAAGATATACAATTCAAGTAAATCTGGGTACATTTCACATTGCTGAATTTCCAGTGGGATCATTTACATATAATAGGAACGCTTAACAAAACACAAGTAACTTTCGGTTGTCTTTTGCATGAACTGCACAATCTTAATGACCCCAAAACAAGTATTTCCTTTTCTTTTACACAATCTATTGACCCCTCTAAACCCTAAACCCCAAAACAAGTCTAATCACAAACACATCAAACCCTAGTAATTCTTGATCAACTGCAATTGAATTCTTGAACATTTTCGGTTGTCTCACTCACTAGTTGGACTGCAATTCCACCAAAAAAAACGCCCTAGCAAATGGACTTACTCAACGACCTCCAGTCCACCAGAATCAGCAACACTGGTGATAACCAATGCAACATCGTGGTCGACGAACAGTGGGATTTTTAGTCTTGTACAAAATGTATATCGCATGTTAGTTTGTAAGTCACGCTTATCTGGTGCCATAAGCAAAGATAATAGATATTTAATATATATATATATATATATATATATATATATATATATAGTTCAACCTGCAACCATTGTCTATTTCAATTTTTTAAGTACAATTGCCATAGTTCTTCACTCTATTATATGTGGATGGTTTTGGGGATGTGGATGGTTGTGGTGAAGGGATGTTGGAGGATAACCAGAATCGAGCTATCTCCTCCCTCTTTTCCTTTGTTCGTTTCAGAGCATGGTCAGTTTCTTCAGATCGAACCAAAAACTATTTTGGATTCCAATCCCCCTTTGATTTCTTGAGAAAAATCGCAGTTTCTAGGTCCAAGTGACAGGTAATGGTAATGGCGATGTCGTTGTCGATTTCGCGATATTGATCTCACTTTACCTTGTTCGCCTGGCGCAAGCGAGCCATCAGACATGAGATGTGCTCGTCAACTCTCAACAATTCTGAAATTCTGGTTTCCCTTTGAGACAGATTGGGGCAAGTGCAAAGACGAAGAGAGAATTTGAGATAGAGTAGGAAAATAGTGAAAGATTGGGAAAGACAGAGAGATTTAGTTGGAGATCAATTAAACAATTTAACAACACTATAAAACCAATTTTTTTTAGGGGGAAAAAAAATGGTGATGATTTCTTTAATTTTAAAGGAAAATAGTCTTTTAATTTTGAAAAAATTTATGCCGATGGTCCATGAACTTTGACCATTGTTACAAGTGGCGTGTTTTAGTAAGGACATATCCATATATATTATAATCATAATTAAAAGTGATCACATGCCTTGCACATGACCTTGAGACCCATGAAGTTAAAAATATAAATGGTGGGCTAAATTTTATGATGGACTATGTTTAGACTATCTGTAGGTGGAGAGGTCTATACTTAGACCTCTAATAAATAATTTTACAAAATATAGTATCGTGCTACATTTTAACTGTTCCCTAATATGTCAACACCTAAAAAAAAAGTATATATTGTTATAAAACTAAAGGAAATTGGAAAGACAAAAGAAATGGAGAAAGCAGAGGAAATTCTCAGATCGGAATTGATTCATTTCTCATTGCAATACGATGAAAAGAGAGAGAGAGAGAGAGAGAAAACTCTCTGTCAAAAACAGATTAATTTACAATCAAGAGGGATGAACCCTTTTGTAGGCAAAACGTGTGGGCTCCACCAAAACGTGTGGGCTCCACTAAAACCATTTACAACACTCCCCCTTGGAGACCACAAATGATATGGAATATGCCTCGTTAAAACCTTGCCAGGAAAAACCCAGTGGGATAAAAACCTGGTCGAAGGGAAAAAGAGTACATAACCATGTGTAACATAAAATTCTGTGTATATTGACATGCGTGCGACACTGCCTCGTTAAAACCTTGCCAGGAAAAACCCAGTGGGATAAAAACCTGGACGAAGGAAAAAGAGTACAGTGTGGAAAGGTCTTTATTGATGGCACGCTCCCCCTGATGCTTGGCAGAATATCTTGAAGCCATACTGTTGATCATCTGTCTGAATGTCATAGTGGACACTGCTTCTGTGAGTCAATCTTGAGCGACACTGCCTCGTTAAAACCTTATCAGGAAAAACCCAGTGGGATAAAAATCTGATGAAGGAAAAAGAGTACAGTGTATGAAAGTCTTTATGAATACCATGCTCCCCCTGATGAATATCTCCCCCTGAAAACTTCATGACTAGCTGTTTCCAGTAAGCGACCATAGAGATTGGGAAAACTTCATGACTAGCTGTTTCCAGTAAGCGACCATAGAGATTTCCAAAGTCCGCATATCTAATAACACTTGGGCTATTTATAATTTCACTCAAAAATATGCCCGTATATGGTGTTATGCTTAGATAGCATCAAATATGCCTCACATCATCCAAAATGATGGAGTTGAGCTCTATCTGGAAAATACGATGTCCCGTCCAATATACTTCCGGAAAATCCTTCAAGTGTCCAACGAATAATCCGCATAAAAATGCTTCAATACTTTCTTAGTATAAGCAATAATCTCGTTGGCATAATGCTCGATCTTTCAGTCGAGACAAATATTTCTGGAACTCTTGAGAAGCTTTAATGTGTTTGCAAACATATTAATGTACTCACCGAGGCAATTTATGCATATTAGTATTGAGTACGGATTTTGTGCTGCAGGCACATGTCATTCAGGGACTTGCTTCATGCAATTTCAATCCTTTCAAGGATTTTGTTTAAAGGGATTAAACTTTATGACACATTATATAGCTTTAACCCAGCTATTTATACATCTTTAGGGAATCACTTCAGGTGATATGCTCTGTGCATTTAATAACCTTTAAAGATAACATGTTGGTCTCCGTAAATGTGCAATAAGGTGGGGCACAATTGAATTTGTAGATATGGAGAAAAGCCAACATTCCTTGTTTCTGCCAGAAACATTGTGTCATACAAAGTAGGTATATTCCCTTTTATTCCGAACACCCAAGTATAACTTTTAGTATTAACAAATTTAGGGGTTCGTACTGTGGGTTTGTTCTTTCACGTTCATTCTCATCTATAATGGAATTGCCTCAGTCCATTTTGGCCAATGATATTGTCGACATTTAATAATTGAACGTGATTCCAATCAACACAGCCCATTGATGATTTGAGTAGCTACTTCAAAATCAAAAATTGTCATTCATCAATTCATGATCCCACCATTCTCATGTGCATGCGCATGCATCAATTATAAGCATTTCTTTGCTTTTTGGGTACCCAAGCCACTGCAGGGGGCTTTTATTATGTGAGAATGTGGATTATAACCTCCAATGGAGCGTTATGTTATAGTAGGGCGTGGATAATCTCCATTTAGGGAGTTGGAACATTTAGAACCATATATCTGGCATGCTGCATGCATGCCACAGATTAATATATACATGTCAATTGATTTCTGGGACTTTAACCCATACAATTTGCAACGCATTAGGCGTGCACAATATCAATATTGACATGTCAAAGGATTGTCCTTTCGGGACTTCAATCCACATCATTTGCTACGCAACAAGCGTGCATCATATTGATCACTGCTATACCCATATTTTGTTCTTATGAGACTTTAATCTGTGCAGTGTATTATCAATGTATCCAACTTGCAATTTGTAAAATTTGCATTAATAATTCATGGATACATATAAGCCATTCTTTTGGAACAGACTTATCTTCCCATTTGGTTACCTTTCAAGATAAAATATCAAATAAGTATATAAGCATAAAATAACACAAGTATTGCTTACATCTTTAGGTGGGAGAAACTTTTCTCAAGTATCATTCAAGCTCGGCCCAGTAAATATAAAGTATCGCTTGATGATCTTGTTATATCCTGCAAGAGCAAAAATCACAATTCTTCTCTCTGTCAAAAACAAATAACCCTCATGAACAGAGAGTTATAAAAGGAAAGAAAAGATACAAAAATTGTGATATTGATTGCAAGGTAAGGTAAGCAATCAGGGAAGGAAGCTGGTGGGAGCAGAAAACAAGCTCTCAATTCTCCTAGTCTAGAAGGACCTCAGGAGATTAGAGCACAATGCCGCCTTCACAATTCCCTGATCTTGCAGAAACATGATCAGGGATAGTCTTGCTTCCTGAATGGATGATCAGAGATAGTCTTGCTTCTCAGGCATATTAAGTGCTTAATGATAAGAAAAACAAGTAGATATAACATCATTTTGTATGGGAAAACTGGATGTCTTCTGCAAAGAAAATTTCGTTAGTAACACATTTATACACAAATACAATGAATAGATAGAACCGGTGGATTTCAAATTAATCATAAGAAAATTGTGAGATTCTCGAGATACTTTTGTAAAAGTAGTCCCGTGAAATCCGTAAAGCAAGATCGGCTTTGACGAAAATAATACTTGAAAATGCCGAAAGTGCCGACAGACATTATCAGAGGCCAAGTGAAGTTTTGGACCCTTCCTTCAGAGGCTTCCAGAACATAATGTAATTTTATAGATTTTATATACAAAACTTAACATTGAGCAAGCTGAGAGTTTCAAAACTCACTTCCTTCAGAGGCTTCCAGAACGTAATGTAATTTTATAGATTTTACAGGGTCTGCACCTTCATTGCAGGTGGAAAAATCTATCTGTTATATGCTCCTTTCCTGTTATAATAATTGCGCACATTCTTAAACTTGTACCTGTGGTTTTTACGTCTTTTCAAAATGACGGTTTGGAACCTTGTGCTTTATAGGTTCAAATAACCACATCGACTCTCCCAAATTTCATATTTTAATGCATGTGAGCCCGTAACTTCTGGCCGGGCTAAACACAAACTCAGAATTTATTCGTCCTTTTCAAATGGACATGAAATATGGATTGAGTAAAAGCCACGCTAATATCACAATATAGTAGTGAAGAGCATTAACTACTATATACCCACAACTTCAAGTTCAGGATCTTTCATATATTTGGATCCATGGGCTTCCGGCCCAGATATAACAAAATATGTGGGGAGCCTCAATTCATCATTTGAAGTTTATAATGATATTATCCATTTCACGGTGTATTCTTAACAACCGGAATTCACAAAATATATTTCTTCCTTGAGGTGTCGATTATAACAAAATCGAACTTTATTAAATTCATCATTTTCTTATGCCAAAGAAATATGTGGTGTATCACAATTTGCAATAATACCTCAAGGGCTGTCCTTTTGATTGTTGGAACTTTAGGTTCTCAACACTGTTAGATTTTGAACTTCAGGCCAAAATCACATATTCTCATGGTATGGACATTCTTACAATTTTATGTACATATTTCGGGACTTTAAACCCTTACATAATTGTCCATAATTTGAGGAACTTCTGGCATCTCATTTAATTGCTCATCCATGAGTTTAAGGAACTGCAGGTTCCCTTTTGTATATAGTGACGGTTTACCCAAAATGGTTAATATGTATGCATACGTCACTATTCATGTGAATAGTACTATTCATCAAGTCATGAATACATATCTATTCATATGTGCAGTATATTTGCCAGTACAGTTATCATCCATGTGTACGGCGCTATGAACCAATACAGTACTGTTACATCATTAAGGAACCCCAGGTCCTTATTCACATGTCAGGGATCAAGGACCCTTAAGTCCGATCACATGTTTACAAATATAGTACCGGAGAGACTGCCAGCTCTCATATCAATATCATCATCAAGGATCTTCAAGTCCGGATGTAAATGTATGATGAGGATCAAGGAACTTCTGGTCCTGATCTGTATACTGTAAAAACTCATCATACAGCACAATTAATCCATAAAATAAATTGCCGATAAATAAATTACTGGTATGGACGTTAATTCCGCATCATACTTTAAATAAAAGTAAATGTGCGGTAAAGTAAATTTGCAATAAAGTAAACATGCATGTATGGGCACTAATGCTGCTCCATACATTTAAATAAAAGCAAAGGCGTGGACGATAAACCCGCACCACTCTTTAAATAAATATTGCCTTACATACACTTACAGCATCAATAATTGATATCCATCCATGATCCACCTGCCTGAAGATTCATGCCCATCCATGACGTAAAAAAAAGCAGAGACAAGTGATTGTCTTTCGACAATGACATGATATCACAGATGATATTGGCCGATCGGCTTTGTTGTATCCCTGCACACCTTTAATAATTATATAATATTAAAATAATATAATTATATACCTGCATTATAGACCTGCATGCTAATCTCTTTGTCCCAAAGAAAATAATTCCACAGAAGAGATTGATGGCAGTGGCCCATATTGTGACCCCTTCTATTTGTTTTGGAGTCTAAAGTCTTCATTGCTTTATTTATTGACCTGAATTATTTTGTTTGCATCTTCTCTTTTTGGGATAGTGGGAACAATAACAGACTGCTATTACTCATAGCAAAGTTCATATTCCTTGTCCCCTTGCGGAAGAAACATGAAAGAGAAGGGAGGGTCATGCTGCCATGGCAGTCTGTGGTATCGGATTTCCTTGCAGGCACAGCAGGTCCCGTTCCTCTGGGCTGTTCAGCTCAGCAACAGCCTCAACTCGGCCACGTGCCCATCACGTGGAAGTTCCTCGAGAAGGCCTTGACCGTCAAGATCGTCCCTCCCATGCCTAAGTAGCCACGCTTGGTGGTAACATGAAAAGCGTTCATATCATGCTTGGACCTGATCTTTGCAATCTCTATATTACAGAACTGGAGCAAGTAACTGAACACCTCCTCTAGATTATTTTCTGCAGCCATACTAGCAATAGAGGCTCCAGCCAGCTCCAAGGTACTCAAATGGCCACAAAACATGAGGGTGACAAAGCTGAGCATGTAATTAAATATGGAGACAATGATAGAAGAACCAGATAAAAACCAGAGCAGCCTAGACTCCCATGCCACCAGTCTAGGCCACCATCGTACTGCCACAGGCCGGTGCTCCAGAAACTCTTCGATAACAGCAGACGACAAGCCAGGTATCTGGGAGTGTGAGTCAAGTCCGAGCAGCAGCGGCTGGTACTCCCCCGCCGACCCCATGGTTATCTCAGTCCACCGTGCCGCTACTGCATGAACAGCTGGGAAGCAGCCGAGGAAGAGATTGAGCAGCCCTGCATGTTGAGCTCCATTTGTACAGATGAAGCAAGCCCACCATCCGAGGAAGAGATTGTAAAGCAAGCCCTACATGACGATCTGGGTGGATCCGAACCACAAGATGGATGATGAAATCATGGCCGCAAAGTCACGGCGGCAAGCTGCATAAATACTTCTGGACTTGGAGATGGCATCGTGATGCGCCGACAACTTAAACAAGGGGGCGGGACAGCAGCTGCTAAGGCAGACTTCTGAGACCTCTGTACAAATCTGGTACAAAATTCAAAGCTTTCATCTGGGCAAAGATCAGAAGCGCTTTATCGATCTCTCCACATTCACCAAAGGCAAAGAAAACCCTGTTAATGATGGTCATATTGGGAGAGGTCATCTTCATGACTTGCTTTGTTAGTCTGAGCAACTCCCCACAATCATCTGACTTTGCAAAAGCCTTGGCGACAGTGAGAAAACAAGTCGAGTTCAAGGGTTGACGACGAGACGCGACTGCAACTTGAACAAGTTGGGACACAAGGGAAAAATCGTTCCTTTCGTTGGGCTTGTGAATCGGGTACCGATTTGGAGCCGAGTTGGGGCCGAAATTGCTAGCGCATAGGTCTGATGCTGCTGCTATGTAGCATCGCAAACGCCTTGAAGAAGCAGATAGCATGCTGTGGAAATTCAGAGGGTTTTTCGGATTTGCGGGTAAGGTGTTCGACGAATTGCCCAAGCTTCGGTCACCGGACTTGGGGCTTATCAGAGAATTCAGCTGGTATTGTTAAAGCGAATTCGTGCTGATAACGTGTTATAAAACTAAAGGAAATTGGAAAGAGAAAAGAAATGGAGAAAGCAGAGGAAATTCTCAGATCGGAATTGATTCATTTCTCATTGCAATACGATGAAAAGAGAGAGAGAGAGAGAGAGAGAGAGAGAGAGAAAACTCTCTGTCAAAAACAGATTAATTTACAATCAAGAGGGATGAACTCTTTTGTAGGCAAAACGTGTGGGCTCCACCAAAACGTGTGGGCTCCACTAAAACCATTTACAACATATATATATATATATATATTTTAGATGGGAAGCACACCTCAGTTCTCCTATAGGTCCAACCCTATTTTTCCACATAAGCCATCATTCTACCGTACTTGGATTAGAAGTGAGTGGTAGAAGAGTGGACCGTTTCCCTTGTTCAGCATGTTGGTACTTTGAGTTATTATCTTTTTGCTACGTTAATTTAGAGCTGTTGTGTTTTTATGAGGTGTATTGGCAACTGTTACTTTGCTCATGTTTATAGAGAAATGAATGTTGTTGCTGATCGTATAGCTAATTCGAACTTTAACTTGAATTTAGGAGTTAGTTATTTGGATAAGTCCCGTTTTAAGTTAACTATGTTGTAAATTATTAGGTGTGGAGCCCACATGTTGGAAAGGGGCCCACATCATTGTAATATATATACATATGCAATCTGAAGAACAAAATAGATCAATTTGATTGCAGAGAGAAAAACCATTCTGCTTCTCTCTATTTCAATTCTCTCCAATTTCTCTTTCAATTTATAACACGTTATCAGCACGAATTTGCTTTAACAATACAAGCTGAATTCTCTGATAAAACCCAGATATCTTATCTCTCTCCGGCCTCAGCTCCCATGCTTCTTCCTCTGTTTCTTTCACAAAGAAAAACATAACAGAGAGAGAGAGAGAGAGTCAACAGAGATGGAGAAAACACTAGTCACAGTACCTCTCAACAACACACTTGACTTGGGTTTTGGCAGAATCGGAGAAGATCAGATCATCAAGTCCTCTGCATAAAGAAACAGAGCACTCCATCCTTGCCATGGGTCGGGTTTTCAGGTAGAGCTTGGATAGTCCAATGGCCTGCCCAGGTGGAGCCGTGCAAACGGGACCTGCTATGCCTGCAAGGAAACCCGATATCATAGACTGCCATGGCAGCAGGACCTTCCCATCTCCTTCATGTTTTTTTTTCACAGAGAGCATGTGATAGTCTCTCTGCCAAAGTCCACCAAACCACTAAACCAGATAGCTCTTTCTTCCTGCGCTCTTCTTGAACCAAGGCCATGAACATCACCACCATCATGATCATGAACATGATCATAGCCATGGGAGTTCAGGAACAAATTCATGGGTAGCCCCAGATGGGAAGGTGTACCATAGCCATGATGGGCTGGCGCCACACTCGCATGAACCCATATACTCCCCTGGCTACTTCAGCAGAAGAGCTCAACCTCTTCTCACCAGGAATTTCAGTGAAATGGCTTTTACTATTGGCATCGGTGGACCAGTCGGTACTGGCTTGTCTTGTGCAGCAGAGCTACTACGACGATTCCAGCACGCACCCAAAGCCGATGGATCTCTTAGCTTTTTGGTTCTTGGAGATTGGGGAAGAAGAGGAGCCTTCAATCAATCTCAAGTTGCTCTTCAGGTTCATGTTCATTAATCATGGAGCAGACAAACGCTTTCACGAGCACTATGGTTTGTCTCAACTTTTCTAATTACATATATTAATGTCATGATAAGGTTTGTTTTTTTTAACGAAGGAAACTTAATTATACATCTTGGGACCTAGGCCTGGGTGTCATTTTAATCATTGTTAATTAACTACTGTCTTTAATTGACTACGCTAATCATGAGATTATTCCCCACTAAACCAACCTACGTAAATAATGTCATGATAAGGTTTGCTTTTTTTTTTTTGACTTAATGAGGTTGATGTCCGTAGTGGATTTTATTAATTAATTGTGGGTGCTTTGTGTGTCTAATTTTCCACACGAGGACCACACGAGGACCCTCTTCTGCATCCTTATCTTTCAATTACATTAGTATTATCCTACACTATTTAACTTGCTCTGTAGGTGGAAAGTTTTTGATTTAAGAGACAATCATGATGCCTTCCATAAACGATAATAATATTATCTACTATATTATTTGATTGTGGTGTTGTTATGAACGATATTACAATGAGAGCTGGCAGTCTCTCCGGTACTATATTTGTAAACATGTGATCGGACTTAAGAGTCCTTGATCCCTGACATGTGAATAAGGACCTGGGGTTCCTTAATGATGTAACAGTACCGTATTGGTTCATAGTGCCGTACACATGCATGATAACTGTACTGGCACATGTACTGTACACATGAATAGATATGTATTCATGACTTGATGAACAGTACTATTCACATGAATAGTGACGTATGCATAAATATTAACCATTTTGGGTAAACCGTCACTATATACAAAAGGGAACCTGCAGTTCCTTAAACTCATGGATGAGCAATTAAATGAGATGCCAGAAGTTCCTCAAAATATGGACAATTATGTAAGAGCTTGAAGTCCCGAAATATGTATAGAAAATTGT
Organism: Prunus dulcis; assembly: GCF_902201215.1. NCBI lineage: Eukaryota > Viridiplantae > Streptophyta > Magnoliopsida > Rosales > Rosaceae > Prunus > Prunus dulcis. The sequence goes on along the minus strand of NC_047657.1, from coordinate 14,480,892 downwards.
ACAAATGTCCATACCATGAAGAATATGTGATTTTGGCCCGAAGTTCAAAATCTAAGGGGATTGAATATCTATATCATGAGAATATGTGATTTTGGCCTGAAGTTCAAAATCTGACAAGTGTTGAGAACCTAAAGTTCCAACTGTTAAATGGACAACCCTTGAGGTATTATTGCAAATTGTGGTACACCACATATTTCTTTGGCATAAGAAAATGATGAATTTAATAAAGTTCGATTTTGTTATAATCGACACCTCAAGGAAGAAATATATTTTGTGAATCCGGTTGTTAAGAATACACCGTGAAATGGATAACATCGGTATAAACTTCAAATGATGAATTGAGGCTCCCCACATATTTTGTTATATCTGGGGCGGAAGCCCATGGATCCAAATATATGAGAGATCCTAAAACTTGAAGTTGTGGGTACATAGTAGTTAATGCTCTCCACTACTATATTGAGATATTATCGTGGCTTTTACTCAATTCATATTTCATGTCCATTTGAAAATGGCGAATAAATTATGAGTTTGGGTTTAACCCAGACCAAAAGTTCTGGGCTCACATGCATGGAAATATGAGAGATTTGATGTGGTTATTTGAACCTATAAGGCACAAGGTTCAGACCGTCATTTTGAAAAGACGTACAAACCACATATGCAAGTTTAAGAATGTGCGCAATTATTATTATAAAAGGAAAGAACATACAACAGATAGATTTTTACACCTGCAATGAAGGTGCAGGCCCTGTAAAATCTATAAAATTACATTATGTTCTGGAAGCCTCTGAAGGAAGAGGACGGCGCCTCTTAAGCTTAGCCATGAGCCTCTCATGGTCTCCCAAAATTCTTTCATTTGAGACCTGCAGCATGTCTAGCCTTCTCAGTGTATCAACAGAGTACGAACTCACCAGTTTCAACAAGGAATTATTCTCTCCTTTGAGTTTCTCAACCTCTTTTTGAGACTCATGAAGCATTCTTTGAAGAGAATAATTTTCAGTTGTCAGCTTCTGAACCTCGTTTGCTCTAACACGCAAACGATCAGCCAAGTTAGAAACAGAAGCAGCACTCTGAATGCTAAAAGCCATTGAGTCATCAATAGCCTCTTCCTCAGACCTCCCTGTCAACAACATTTCATCCATTGGAATAATGAAATTCCTAGCTACTGTGACAGCAGTAGCATCATTCATCATCACAGAATCATTAACTGTGAGATGACGATTTTGGGATACAAAGGATGGACGCCAAACTTTGGCGTCACTGGTTGTTGTGGGAGCATCATTTAAATTGAAATTATTTGGGCAGGAAGAAGAGGAAGCCATTTTAAGAAGGTTTCAAAGAAAGTCTTACAAAACTAAAGTTTCAGAAAATGAAGGAAGTTGAGTTGAAACAAAGTTGAGTTGAAACGCAGTTGCTCAATCAAGTTTTGCAAAGGCAATATCTATAGACGAAAATGTGGCAACTTTTCAGGATTCCAATATCTTCTCGAATCCCCACATTATCTTTTTCTTTCGCAAGAGTCCAAAACTTCACATGGCCTCTAATAATGCCTGTCGGCACTTTCGGCGTTTTCAAGTATTATTTTCGTCAAAGCCGATCTTGCTTTACGGATTTCACGGAGCTACTTTTTAAAAGTATCCCGAGAATCTCGCAATTTTCCTATGGTTAATTTGAAATTCACCGGTTCTATCTATTCATTGTATTTGTGTATAAATGTGTTACTAACGAAATTTTCTTTGCAGAAGACATCCAGTTTTCCCATACAAAATGATGCTATATCTACTTGTTTTTCTTATCATTAAGCACTTAATATGCCCGAGAAGCAAGACTATCTCTGATCATCCATTCAGGAAGCAAGACTATCCCTGATCATGTTTCTGCAAGATCAGGGAATTGTGAAGGCGGCCTTGTGCTCTAATCTCCTGAGGTCCTTCTAGACTAGGAGAATTGAGAGCTTGTTTTCTGCTCCCACCGGCTTCCTTCCTTGATTGATGAGCTGCTTGTCTGCTCCCACCAGCTTCCTTCCCTGATTGCTTACCTTACCTTGCAATCAATATCACAATTTTTGTATCTTTTTTTTTTTTTATAACTCTCTGTTCATAAGAGATTTTATTTCTTTAGAATGAACATCTGAAGAAAGAATCCATGAAGTGATCCTAACTCTGAGAGTTATTTGACAGAGAAAAGAATTGTGATTTTGCTCTTGCAGGATATAACTAGATCATCAAGCACTACATTTACTGGGCCGATACAAGCTTGAATGATACTTGAGAAAAGTTTCTCCCACCTAAGGATGTAAGCAATACTTGTGTTATTTTATGCTTATATACTTATTTGATATTTTATCTTGAAAGGTAACCAAATGGGGAGATAAGTCTGTTCCAAAGAATGGCTTGTATGTATCCATGAATTATTAATGCAAATTTTACAAATTGCAAGTTGGATACATTGATAATACACTGCACAAATTAAAGTCCCATAAGAACAGAATATGGGTATAGCAGTGATCAATATGATGCACGCCTGTTGCGTAGCAAATGATGTGGATTGAAGTCCCGAAAGGACAATCCCTTGACATGTCAATATTGATATTGTGCACGCCTAATGCGTTGCAAATTGTATGGGTTAAAGTCCCAGAAATCAATTGACATGTATATATTAATCTGTGGCATGCCTGCAGCATGCCAGATATATGGTTCTAAATGTTCCAACTCCCTAAATGGAGATTATCCACGCCCTACTATAACATAACGCTCCATTGGAGGTTATAATCCACATTCTCACATAATAAAAGCCCCCTGAAGTGGCTTGGGTACCCAAAAGCAAAGAAATGCTTATAATTGATGCATGCGCATGCACATGAGAATGGTGGGATCATGAATTGATGAATGACAAATTTTGATTTTGAAGTAGCTACTCAAATCATCAATGGGCTGTGTTGATTGGAACCACGTTCAATTATTAAATGTCGACAATATCATTGGCCAAAATGGAATGAGGCAATTCCATTATAGATGAGAATGAACGTGAAAGAACAAACCCACAGTACGAACCCCAAAAGATGTTAATACTGAAAGTTATACTTGGGTGTTCGGAATAAAAGGGAATATACCTAATTTGTATGACACAATGTTTCTGGCAGAAACAAGGAATGTTGGGTTTTCTCCATATTTATAGATTCCATTGTGCCCCCCCTTTATTGCACATTTACGGAGACCAACATGTTATCTTTAAGGGTTATTAAATGCACAGAGCATATCACCTGAAGTGATTCCCTAAAGATGTATAAATAGCTGGGTTAAAGCTATATAATGTGTCATAAAGTTTAATCCCTTTAAACAAAATCCTTGAAAGGATTGAAATTGCATGAAGCAAGTCCCTGAATGACATGTGCCTGAAGCACAAAATCTGTACTCAATACTAATGTACATAAATTGCCTCAGTGAGTACATTAATATGTTTGCAAACACATTAAAGCTTCTCAAGAGTTCCAGAAATATTTGTCTCGACTGAAAGATCGAGCATTATGCCAACGAGATTATTGCTTATACTAAGAAAGTATTGAAGCATTTTTATGAGGATTATCCGTTGGACACTTGAAGGATTTTCCGGAAGTATATTGGACCGGACATCGTATTTTCCAGATAGAGCTCAACTCCATCATTTTGGATGATGTGAGGCATATTTGATGCTATCTAAGCATAACACCATATACGGGCATATTTTTTTTGAGTGAAATTATAAATAGCCCAAGTGTTATTAGATATGCGGACTCTGGAAATCTCTATGGTCGCTTGCTGGAAACAGCTAGTCATGAAGTTTTCAGGGGGAGATATTCATCAGGGGGAGCATGGTATTCATAAAGACTTTCATACACTGTACTCTTTTTCCTTCATCAGTTTTTTTTATCCCACTGGGTTTTTCCTGATAAGGTTTTAATGAGGCAGTGTCGCTCAAGATTGACTCACAGAAGCAGTGTCCACTATGACATTCAGACAGATGATCAACAGTATGGCTTCAAGATATTCTATCAAGCATCAGGGGGAGCGTGCCATCAATAAAGACCTTTCCACACTGTACTCTTTTTCCTTCGTCCAGGTTTTTATCCCACTGGGTTTTTCCTGGCAAGGTTTTAACGAGGCAGTGTCGCACGCATGTCAATATACACAGAATTTTATGTTACGCATGGTTATGTACTCTTTTTCCCTTCGACCAGTTTTTGTCCCACTGGGTTTTTACTGGCAAGGTTTTTAACGAGACATATTCCATATCATTTGTGGTCTCCAAGGGGGAGTGTTGTAAATTATTAGGTGTGGAGCCCACATGTTGGAAAGGGGCCCACATCATTGTAATATATATACATATGCAATCTGAAGAACAAAATAGATCAATTTGATTGCAGAGAGAAAAACCATTCTGCTTCTCTCTATTTCAATTCTCTCCAATTTCTCTTTCAATTTATAACAAACTCTTTTTTAAAGGATGGTTTTTTAAGAGCTGTTAGGCTTTAGCTTGATTTGTTATAGTTAGTTGTTGTTTCTTTTTGAGGTTTGTCCCCCCTATCTCATCAAAAAAAAGAAAAAAAAGCCCGAGTCTCTCTCTCTCATTCGAATCTTTTTGTTTTTGTTTTTTGGTCTAACATAACTCATTCGAATCCTCTTCCTCAGTCAAGCATCCCAGGCTCTCTCTCTCTCTCTCTCTCTCTCTCTCTCTCTCTCTCTCTCTCTCTTCTTTCTGCCGCGATGCCTCACTCTCAGTCCCTCGCCTAACCCTTCCGAACCAAGTCAGCCGATCTTCTCAGTCCTCACCCTCACACTCTAATTGATCAGTGTCTCAGTCTCAGAAATTTCGTAAGCCTGTTCAACAATTTTTAAATTAATTTTAATCTTTCTTCACATAATTTGTTTTAAAATTTATATTTGAATTTAACTAGGCCTCGAATTGCTAACCGGTGGTGTGCTTGCTGCTTTCGTGGTGATTTTGGATCAATCTGACTCAGTCCCAATGGTGGTGAGTTCTTATAACTTGGGTATTTGTTAGCATTTAGTCTCATAAAATTGCTAATTGGTTTGAAATCCTTTTGATTTCCCAGATATTAAACCGGTATAAAGTTGGCACTTTTAAAAAAAAAAAAAAATATTACCCAGATTTCTAAATGGTTTAAAATTTACATCATTTTCATTTCTCCGTATCTAACTTGTAGAAAATTTTCATCCTTTGTTCTTTCTCTTGTATATAGGTGCGTTATGGTTGGTTTTATTGTAGTTATTATGATTGTTTTATTTTGATTATTCTATATGTAAGTTAAATTTAACAATGTGATGAAACCATGAAGTTAAAGAGAGATGATTAACCAGTAAAATTCCCTGTCCTTGCTTTTTTCATGTTTTTTTAAATAAAAATTTGTAATTTGTTTGTTTTTCTGGGCTGATTCTTCTATTATAAATATGAACGCAACTTGGGAAAGCGACACAGGCGTAGTGAAGGAAAGTACTTGGGAAAGAATGAAAGGGAAAAGGGAGTATGCAACTCGGTAGTGAGTTCTGACTGATGACTTGTGTATCTGTTAGCATTTAGTCTCATAAAATTGCCGATCTTTGTTGTCAATGATTTTTTTTCTGTTGTTTCATGATCTCTCTTATAGACTATGTCTTTATTTCTCCTGTTTCATGCTTTAATTTTCTCTCATACTCTAATTAATTTGCTGTTTCATGCTCACTGAATTGTCAAAAGTGAATACGCTGGCTATGCTTGCTGAATCTTTAATGTGTTGGAAATCAGTGAACCTAGATGACCCAGAAATTGCACATTCTGTATATCTTGGATATCTAATTGGTTTGAAGGTTGCATCCTTTTGATTTCCAAGATATTAAACCGGTATAAAGTTGGCACCTGTTTTTTTTGGTTACCTAGATTTCTAAATGGTTTAAAAGTTACATCCTTTTTATTTCTCCGTATCTAACTTGTAGAAAATTTCCATACTTTGTTCTCTGTCTTGTATATGGGTGCGTGTTGGTTGGTTTTATTGTTGTTATCCTTGTTTTCTTTTGATTATTCTTTATGTAAGTTAAATTTAACAATGTGATGAAACCATGAAATTAAAGAGAGATGATCAACCGGTAAAATTCCTGTCTTTACTCTTTTCATGTTTTTTTAATTTAAATTTGTTTGTTTTTCTGGTCTGATTCTTCCATTAGAAGTACAATCGCAACTTGGGAAAGCGATGCAAACGTAGTGAAGGAAAGAACTTGGAGAAGAATGAGGGGGAAAAGGGTGTATACAACTTGGGGGTGAGTTCTGATAACTTGGGGTATTGTTAGTGTTAGTCTCATAAAATTGATGATATTTGTTGTCAATGATTATTTTCTGTTGTTTCATTATCTCTCTTATAGATTTTGTCTTTATTTATGCTGTTTCATGCTTTAATACTCTCTCACACTCTAATTAATTTTCTGTTTCCTGCTTGCTGAATTGTGAATATGCTGGATATGCTTGGTGAATGTTTAATGTGTTGGAAATTTGTGAACTTAGATGAGTCATTGAAGGTTTGATATGCTGGAAATTAGGATTGTTTGATGAAATGTTGATGTTTTGAAAGTTTTAAATTGATAGAGTGCTTAGTACTTGTAAGCAGGTTGGGTTTGACTGGACTTTTTAGGTTTTGAAAGTCAGTAGCAGGGTCTGTAAATGTAACAGGAGGTGGAAACAATGGATTTGGGTTAGGCCCAAACCTGCAAAATCAAACCCACCGACAATGGTTTTGTTTGGTTTGGTTACCCTTGAGGTGCTAGTCAAAACCAAACCAAACCAATCTGTTGTAATGTAATCGGTTGAGCTGTGGTTTTGGGGAAAAACTGAACTAATCCAATCCTTGCACATTCTTTACCTCTGGAATATCTAATTGGTTTGAAAGTTTGATCCTATTCATTTCCCAGATATTAAACTTGTATAAATTGGAACCCTTTTTTTTTTTAATTTCCCTTCCAGTTACGCTGGTATCTAAATGGTTTAAAAGTAGCATCCTTTTTTATTTCTCCATATAATTTTAATGTGTTGTTCTTTCTCTTGTATATAGGTGTGTTTTGGTCGGTATTATTGTTATTATTATTGTTTTGTTTATTATTCTTTATGTAAATTGAATATAACAATGTGATTGAATCATGAAATTAGAAGTCTGAGTGCAACTTGGGAAAGCGACGCAGATGTTGTGAAGGAAAGAATGAGGGAAAAAAAGGTGTGTACAACTTGTTGGACAGAATTAGTGCATTGCCAGATGAAATTCTTGTCAGTATATTGTCTCTCTTGCCGCTAAAGGAAGCCGCAGCTACTAGTATCCTTTCTAGACGTTGGCAGTATGTGTGGATGTCCACTATGGTTCTCAACTTTGATGCTAACTTTGATGTTGGTAGCAATATCTGCCGCTTCGGAGCCCTCAAACGAAAATGAAGAGACCTGGAAAGTGGTAGATATGTCAATTGGGTGAATCGTGTGGTGGAACAACATAGAGGCCCAAACATCGAGGAGTTCAGGGCTTGCTTTCAACTAAATGATTGGTTTACAAGTTCCATTGACAAATGGATTCAGTTTGCAATTGAAAAGGGAGTTACAACACTCGTGTTGAAGTTTTTTACCAATTGGACAGTGCTTCATTAAATTTCTATGCGTTTCCCCACAAACTATTAGGTCTCGAAAAGAAGTGCTTGTATTCTTACATTCCAAGTCTACGACCCTGTGGATACAAAGTTGGATTTCAGTTCCTCAAAGTTCTTCATTTCCAATGGGTTGATGTGACTGATGAAGTTCTTGAATACTTCTTTTCCAACTGTGCAGTTCTTGAACGAGTAACCGTGTACGGAACAAAAAGTTTGGTTAATTTAAGAGTTTTTCGTCCATCGGCTGCATTGAAGCATTTAGCTATAGGAGCTTGTCTTGGCCTTCAAGGCATAGAGATTTGTGAGGCAAACCTTGTTTCATTTAAATATAATGGAAATGTGATAAACCTGCTTCTCACTAATGTACCATTGCTTGTAGAGGTGTCCATTTCCTATATTTCCAACCCCCATGCATTCATAGAGCTTTTCTCTAGCAAACTTTCATGCTGTCGCAACTGGAGATTCTCATGCTGAAAATCACTAGAGCGGTTAGTATATGTAATTATGATGTGTTGGTTTTCTTTTCTTCTTTTATGGATTATGTAGCTCATTGTTCCTTGTTTGGTTTTCAGGATTGTAATCCGAAACATGTGTTTCCTATGCTGGCAAATCTCAAGCATTTGGAATTAATAGTTCATGCGGATTACCGTCTGGCTCTTCATCATTTAACTTCTTTTCTAAAAGCATCTCCTTTCTTGCAAAGACTTGTGTTGAAGGTATATGCTTGTACTCAATAGATTACATAGTAAAACTATATGTAAGTCTTTGTATGGGCACTTTTGGTGATTTTGTTCATCTTCTTTTGGTTCCATTAACAATTCTGAAGAATGAAAAGTACAACAAAAACAAAAAAGGTTAAATTATGCTGTGTGATGAAACATGCTAATAGATTTCATATTCCTTCTGGTTCTTGTTTTGTCTTACACTTTTTTTTTTTTTCCTTCTTGGCGCAGTTGGATTTCATTGTATCCCTTGAGGACATAGAAAAAATAAAGAAAGCTGCAAAATGCCCCCATCATTACCTCAAGGTAGTAGAAATCGTCGGGTATCGTGCGTGTGCATTTGCTGTTGATCATATTTTGTTCTTAATAAAGAGTGCTACTGCATTAGAGAAAATTGTTATTGATCCTCTCCGACGTTGGGCGTATCCCTATGAACCGGGTAGTGAAGAACTCGCTGATGAGGCAGAGGCAAGAGAGCACGCTGTGCAACTCATCAAAACAAAATTGCCTTCAACTGTTGAATTTGTATGTCTGTAGTTACATGGGCCTTGTGCATGATATAGAATATGTTTAATTCCTTTCTAGTTGCTATTGCATTGCAAACTGTATATATCATTTTGTTTACACCTGGTTCAAACATAATTCTATATATAACTACACTATGTAATTCACATGTCACTCACACGTGCAATTCAATATGTATAATTCATGTCACTACCAGGCAGTGATGTGTAATTCAACATATATAATTCTTGTTACAGATTAACAATGACATGTGTAATGATCATGTCATTAACTAACAGTGACATGTAATTCATGGCACTGACATTGTAATATTGTCTTCCTTGTTCTATACTTTCAAAGAAACCATGATTCTTTCATTACCATTTTGGCAGGAAACCAGAAAAACATACATTGCTTGAGGCTTAATTAGCCTTTGTTTATAGATTTTCGCTGAATCACTAAGATCTCTAGATACTAAATTACAAGTTTTTCTTCATTTTCTAGCTTAACCCATTGTTTAAAACTTTCAAAACATCAACATTTCATCAAACAATTCTAATTCCCAGCATATCAAACCTGCAATGACTCATCTAAGTTTCACTAATTTCCAACACAGTAAACATTCACCAAGCATATATATCCAGCATATTAACAATTCGGCCGCCGGATTCGTACGCAGCCTCCTTCTGTGCCTCAAAACTCCGCACGTAATTACAAAACCCTGGTGAGCTTCGGAGAATTGGCATCCAACTGGGAGGTGATCTTGTGCAGTTCAGATTGGGATCGAAACGCCATTCTTTTCATCCTCCGGTTCTCTCGGACACGATCAGCATAGTCAGAGAAAGCTTAATAGTGTTTTCACCATGTTTCCCTCTGTAGCAGTTCAAGTATTTTATTTATGTAGCTAAACCCGGAACACTTAATTTTTAGGCTGATGAATAGAAGGCAATTTGAAATCACGATTCAAATCAAATGTACATAATTTTTAGATCAAGAGAGTACACATCAAGTTTTTAAAGAATCCGTGAAGAAATTTAATTAAGCTTGATTATGTTCGACTAAATATGTTAACATCTCACTTTGATCACTGTAATATTTTTTTAGCTTGCTTGGTTTCATGTCACATCCAAATGAGAATTGTAAAGAGAGGATTTCTATTCACATATGTGGAATTAAAACAAATTTTGGGAGAACCCATTCCCTCCAATTTATGAATGTGAAGTCAAATGTCTACAAGTAATAACAGGTACAATTTTGTTCTTAGATGACTTGATTTCTACCTAACAACTTCTCGAAGCCCTAGTATTGCCCCCAGTTGATCTCAAAGAATTTGTTCAAAATGCATCTCTGTAAACATCCAGACATATGAAAGGTATGCAAGGAACATCCTGTGAAAAATCATGCTATCCCCAACAATTTGATACCCATCTTTATAATTGATGGGTGCACTTCTAAGGTTGAAATTTTTATATATATAAAATATGGAATTAAAACAAATTTTGGGAGAATCTCGACAAACAAAACCTCTATGTTTAGATGCGTAGTCGATTTGTCAAATTAAGCTTCATTCTTCCTTTTTTAGAGAGAAATTATCCCTTTTTATGTAATATCCGTTCTAATCATTAAATTATAGAGATGAGGATTTCTCTCACATACACACAACTATGATGTCGTGGAAATTCGAATTTGAGACCTCTGGTCTGCAAGTCAATCCTTTCTAGTGCTCTTTACAGGTTTCTACAATGCATTTTCTCTTATTGTTGGAGGCTATGTCACATCGGTTGGTCTTAACCATTATTATCGGCTCCTTGACTCCACATATATTTCTTCCGTTGTCTATCATCGGTGGAACTGATGGAGTTTGGGATGCCCTTAAAGTGCAAATAGCACTTATTGCTTGGATTATGGTAGCGCTACTCTTACTAGGTGTAGCTTGGGTGACTTGCTCACCACCATTTTTTGTTGGTTACTGGTTTCTCTTTGGTGGCTGTTGACTTGCTATGGTGGCACCTTTTGTGGCTGTAGGATTGTGCAGCACATACTTGTTAACGGTGTTAAGGTTTTCTAATTGTGTTTTGTGGGCTTTTGCTTTGTGTGGGTTTTTTGTCTTCATGTAGGCACTTGGCCTATGTGGATTTTATGCCTTTATGTGTGCTTTATGCACTTTGTTAGTTTTATTTATAGTAGGCTCTATATCTGTTTGTATTATATTTTGTGTGAACTCAATTATTTAAGTTAATTTTGATGTAATATGACTTTGATATTCTATTTAATGAAACTCGATTTTGACCACCAAAAAAAAAAAAAGAACTTGTGAACCGACTATTTAGCTGAAAGCAAGCCCTGATTCCTTCGAATTTTGGACCTCTATGCTGTTCAACCACACGATTCACCCAAGTGGCCTATCCACCACTTTCCAAGTATCTTAATTTTCTTTTCGGTGTACGAAGCGGCAGAGATTTCTACCAAGATCAAAGTTAGCATCAAAGTTGAGAACCATAGTGGACATCCACACAAACTGCGTCGCTTTCCCAAGTTGCACTCATACTTCTAATAGAAGAATCACGTCAAAGTTTTGGAACAAATTAAGTGAAGAAAAATAAAAAATAACTTAGGGTACAAAAAACTGTTGAACATGCTTACCAAAACTTTGAGAGGATTGAAGCCTGAGACTGAGAACATAGGCTGACTATGTCCATAGGAAACATGATGCGTCTTGGATTTAGGGTTTTCTCTGGCTTCGGTGACTTGTAGCGGAAGGAAGAGAGACCCATCTTTCTTGTAGAATTATGTGGCCAACGAGATCTATTAAGTAAAAAAATACCTTGACTTACAGACTAATAGTCTGACGTTCAAATCCTTTATGTTTGTAACTTGGGAGGCACAACTATCATACATGCATGTGCTGCTCTGACCAATTTGTGCTCACTTAACATCTATGTCGACTTTTGGTTGGTTGTCCGAAAAGAGAGAGCTTTAAGAAAGCAAATGTTTAGAGGATAGAAGTGCCCCTGAATATAACAAATATTACAACATATGAATAATATCTAACAATAATGAGTTTGGTGTTAGAAAGCAGTGTACATCATATCATAAATAAGTAGGGTGTAGCAGCCGGAAGTGTGGTTATCATTGAATTTATTTTGACTTGTAACAGGTATTATTGTCGACCTACCCACTCATACAGATCAACGTCCCTGAGTATATTATAATGTATATACATATACATACATCCCTAGATATAATGAACTCCAACTCAATCCATTCAACCAATTAAAAAGAAAAAAAAATGGCTGAAAATAGGCCGGTGGTAGAGGATGATAGAGTTCATCCTTTTTCTTCCACACCAATGTAAGTACCAAATTCTTCTTCCCAATTCTCCTAATTCTTTAATCTGAGGGTTAAAATACTTCATTACTTTCTGTCATATATTGTGCCATGTTTTCTTCTGCAAATGATTTTGCAGGTCAGAGCATTGGAATGTTGAGGAAGTGAAGAAGTCCAGTCCCTCCACTTTGAGTGAGAAGTTGGGATTGCACGAGCTGTTTTCGTTGAAGGTTGGTATATATTATGTGTTAACATTCACATCAGTGACTTGATAAGTCGGCTAATTACGATGAAATCAAAATCTAAAGTACGTATATATGTCTGATGTAACTCAAAAATAAGTCAAACCTATAATTAAGTGGTGCATATCTTGTATGAATTTTATTAGAGTCTTGCCTAGTGTGCTTATCCTACCCAAGAATTGATCCAGAGGTATATGGAAGTCATTCTACTTTCATATATATATATATAGAGAGAGTTTTTATTGAGGGATCTTTCAAATTAGTTTATTTGAGGGATTCTCTTGTAGGGCTCATTCCGTAATGTATTTCACTAATTCAAACGTCTATTTTGTAGATACTCATTCAAAGATCATCTTTACCAAAAATCACTTGAATCCTATATCATTTGACCACTCAATTGAATTATTGAAATTTTAGTACTTTTTTGAAGCACCGTGGTCATTGATTTTGTAGGACACAATTGAATATCGAAACGGTTTCTGATTTTTCTAATTTTTTGCAAAGATGATCTATGAATGTAGACTTAAAAAATAGATAGTTTCGATCTTTCAATTTTTTGTACTTGATTAATTGTAAATTTTTAAATTATTAATTACAGGTTTGGAGAGCATCTCTAGCAGAGCTAGTTGGCTCGGCAGTGCTTGTTTTCGCTATAGACACAATAGTGATCTCCTCCTATGAGACTAGAACCACAACACCAAACCTTGTCATGGCGATCCTCATTTCCATCACAGTTGCAATTCTCCTCCTCGCCACCAATCCCATCTCCGGCGGCCACATCAATCCCGTTGTCACCTTATCCGCAGTGTTCGTCGGCCTCATATCCCTCTCACGTGCCGCTGTCTACATCTTGAGCCAGTGCACGGGGGCGGTACTAGGTGCACTAGCCCTGAAGGCTGTGGTAAACAGCAGCATTGAAGAAACGTTCTCACTTGGAGGTTGCACTCTCACTGTCATTGCCCCAGGCCCACATGGGCCAATCATTATTGGCATTGAGACCACCCAAGCCCTTTGGCTTGAGATCATATGCACGTTTGTGTTTCTCTTTGCTTCGATTTGGATGGCATTTGACCATCGCCAAGCCCATGCTGTGGGCCGAGTTGTAGTCTTTTCTATCGTTGGAACAGTTGTGGGCCTCCTTGTGTTCATCTCAACCACCGTTACGGCTGTAAAGGGCTATGCCGGGGTTGGAATGAACCCGGCTCGATGCTTGGGCCCCGCATTGATTCGCGGGGGGCACCTTTGGCATGGGCATTGGGTGTTTTGGGCCGGGCCCATTATTGCTTGCGTGGCGTTTTATTTGTACATAAAGATCATTCCACGTCAGCATTTTCACATGGATGGCTACACGCAAGATACAGTAAATATCGTAGAGACTCTTCCCCACTAGAAATGGATTTGAGTAATTTTCCAGTGTGACAAATTTGACAAGTGGTGTTATATATCAATCCACTTATTTATAAAACGTGCATCTACTCTATGAGAACTATACTATAGATTCATGAAATATCAGCTATGTCGTTCATGTGAATTAATAACACCACGTGACAGAATATATCTTTGTGGTAACTATTGAAGATATGTTTGGAGAGTCTTTGTGTATTAAACTAGAGAGTTATGAGCCTTGTTTAATATCAAATATAGCCATTGCTTTCCTCGGAATTGGTGGAAGGTGTTTTCTAAGAGAAAATGCTAGCTTATCAACTGCTTGATTGGCACGAATAATGCACAAGAGATATCAACGACTCAAAATTCCCCACTTTAAACGAATCAAACACCAATCAACGGTTTAAAGAGAATAACTCATTTAATTGGACAGACAAAGCAAAAGTGTGATGTGATGTTGGCATTGGTTAAGCCAAAATGCCTCTATGTTTCATGAATCAAAATCCTCACTGACTTTTTCATAATTTAACTGGTGCAAAACAAAGATTGTCATCATCCCAACTTGCAAATTGTAGCTTAGTCTAGTCGTTGTATATAGAGTTTTATTTGGCTATAATTTCCATTGTTCTATTCTAAGCCCAGCATCTTCCTTTATGCAGAGTGAATATGCCTGCAATTATAAAGCTTAGCATCATCCTTATAGTTTTCGACTTCCACGTCCAAGGGATAAACAAGTCATCTGTTGTTCTGATTAAATAACTTACATATAAAACCATGCATGCTCACTGCCTGCCTGCCTTCTTGGAAGAGCAAAAACCAAAGCTTTTTTGGCAACTTCTCCAGCTCACAAGCTCTCAATTCTTTTGGATAAGTGCTACAAACCAATAATTTTTTTGGCAACTTCTGTAACTTATGTAATGGTGTATCATTCTGCCATGAATTTTTTTGTCTCAATTTGTGTTGCAGTGACCAATTAGAAATTTAGAACTCACAAAAAGAAGAAGGTGGTTCTTTAAATAGAAACCCTTCAACCCTATTCTTGTCATCAATTGTCTGAGGCATGGAGGGTTTGGTCATGACCCCAAATGAAGCTGATGAAAAATTGCCCAAATCAGCTGGCAGAAGTTGTGGGGCAATTGGTGTCGAAAACTCGCTGAGGCTAAAATTTCTTGCTGCAATTGGTGCCCATGAATATTTTTCACCAGAGGTAAGCTTCAAATGGTATGCAACATAATGTCTTGTCTACCAAGTATTCTATTATCATCATAAAATTTCATTTTTCTCCATTTTGTCGGAGAAACTCATGCGTTCAAATCTCATAGATGACAATTGTTGAATTAAAAAAAGTGTCAATATAGTTACAATTTTCTCACTATTGGGTTCTGTTTTCAGATGTGGAGAGCAGCTTTTACAGAATTAGTAGCAACAGCTTCTCTTCTGTTCACCCTGACCTCTTCAATCATCTCATGCTTGGAATCAGGAGAGGTTGATCCAAAGCTGCTTGTCCCAATCGCAGTCTTCATCATAGCCTTCCTCTTCCTCCTAGTCACAGTCCCTTTATCTGGAGGGCACATGAGCCCTGTCTTCACATTCATAGCTGCCCTCAAGGGTGTTATAACTTTTGCTAGGGCCTCCATCTACATTTTGGCACAATGCATTGGCTCAATCTTGGGATTTCTTATAATCAAGACTGTGATGGATCAAAATGCAGCACAAAAATACTCCTTAGGTGGCTGCACAATCAAGGGAAGTGGGTCCACATCTGGGGTGGGGACACAAACAGCATTGATGGTAGAATTTGCCTGCACATTTGTGGTTCTCTTTGTCGGGGTCACAGTGGCATTTGACAAGAGAAGGTGCAAAGAGTTGAGTTTGGCCATGGTGTGTGCTGTGGTAGCTGGGGCTATGGCACTTGCAGTTTTTGTGTCAATTACTGTGACTGGGCGGGTCGGATATGCGGGCGTGGGTCTGAGCCCGGCAAGGTGCTTAGGCCCGGCATTGTTGCAAGGGGGGAGGTTGTGGGATGGCCATTGGGTTTTCTGGGTTGGACCAATCTTGGCTTGTAGTGTGTACTATTGTGTCTCTTTAAACTTGCCCAATGAGGGTTTAAAATCTGTGGAAGAAGAGTGTGACATTCTGAAGGGAGAGGGCAATGTATGAGATCTTGATCTGCAATGCATTTAAACAAGTAAAATATTCTACCCTGAGCTCTAGCTTAAGTGGTACTTTGATCAGTTGGAAATGTAGTGGATTACAAGTTCGAATTCTAGCGTTTGTGAACCACAGTTGCTACTTAGAATTCTTCTTAAATGTGCGGTCTTCATTGATAGTCTAACAACGTAATATGTATGATTCTTAATATATATATATATATATATATATGGACACATATTTACATATATGCAAAGTGATCTAGCATGAGGATCTTAATCTAAACTGTTTATATATATATGGACACATATTTACATATATGCAAAGTGATCTAGCATGAGGATCTTAATCTAAACTGTTTATAATTTAGCAATGTTTTAAAATAAGAAAAAAAAATTTAGCAATATCTGAAATCGTTTTTGAAAAAGAAAAAAAAAAAAAAAAAAAAAGGCATCAGGCAGCCAACAACCTATTCCCTCTTATGGGAAAATGCATTGGCTCGACTCTGGGTTTTCTGCTCATTCACACCCTCATGAGCCATGATTTAGAGCAGAAGTTCTTGTTAGGTGGCTGCACTCTCAATGCCAATGGAGAGACACATGGGATAAGCCCAGGAAATGCTTTTCTATTGGAGTCTGTGTGCACATTTCTGCTGCTCTTTGTGGGCATAACAGTGGCTTTTGACTAGAAAAGAAGCAAGGAAGTTGGCCCGCCCGGGTTTGCTTCATGTTGTCAGCACCAATAGGGCTCGGAGTTTTCATTTCAATAACAATCACAGGGACGGCTGGCTATTCTGGTATTGGTCTCAACCCAGCAAGGTGTTTAGGCCCTGCATTGGTAAGAGGAGGTTCATTGTGGCATGGGCATTGGGTTTTCTGGTTTGCACCCATTTTGGCTTGTGTAATATACTATCTTGTCTTTAAGACCTTTCCAAAGAAGGGTTTGGTGGTGCTGGAAGGAGAACACGACATTCTGAGCATAGGCGAGGCCTGCTTCAAAGGAAGCAGTACTCCTGTTTATATTCAGAAGTAAGAGTAATGATACATGGATCACATTACAGACCACATCATTAATAGAGGATGAGATCCGTCTATACGAGTGAACTTCATCTCTATTAAATATGTCATTCGTAAATGTGGTCTAAATAATTTCAGTGCAAACGTAAGAGATAAGTGTAAATTTATTTATAGGCAAACCTTTCTATGTTTTGAGTTTGGCTGTAGGCCTTCTTCTGGAGATGCCTGCGCTCACTCCCGCTTATATTCAAAAGCAAAGGTAGTATGTCAAATTTGATTAGTGTTTACGTAGATGTTGTCTCAATCTTCTTACATGTAAACTTCTCTGCGCCCATAACATATGATCTTTTTTTACTTCAGAAACATAACATATGACCTCATTAGTGCTTTAAAGTACTTGCATGAATAATAGAACTCTCTTTCATCTCTATGAACAGTTAAAAAAAAACTACTGTAAGATAAAAATGGTATATTTGAAAGATTGTGGCCAAGAAATTAACACAAGCTTTCTTTTATATCCAGCAGAGACCAATTGCACCAAGTAGAGTCACCATGAACACCTTGACAAATCCTGGATCCATTTGCTTCAGTAACAATTTTACGATTAGCTCAAACCCTTGATGCATCAAACAGAAATCAGTCATAACAGAGAGAGTAGTGGACATTGATATATCTTGGCACCATCTCTATCTAAATTTGCACATTAAGAGCATTTCATTAGCACGATTACAATAACTAAGCAACACACAAACTTGTGGTAGTGATCATTTTCTTCATCAAAATTTTATTGCCAGTTTTATCTTTGTTACGCTCGATATATCCACAAGAGCTATGCTCTATAACTCGGAAGATGGCTGCAATAGTGTAGAAGAGGAGGCAAGGGGCTCATGCACA
Source organism: Prunus dulcis (assembly GCF_902201215.1). Taxonomy (NCBI): domain Eukaryota; kingdom Viridiplantae; phylum Streptophyta; class Magnoliopsida; order Rosales; family Rosaceae; genus Prunus; species Prunus dulcis. Next base: position 14,463,001 of record NC_047657.1, on the reverse strand, counting down.
ACCGAATTTGAGTAAACTGAGATAGGATTTCCCTCCAATTGCAACATGATGCTCCCCAGGATTTCAGTCAATATCTTTTTGAACTCGTCTTCTTTGAGCAGCTTTCCATCTTCTGCATTCACCAAGTTGAACGCGTCCTGCACAACCTTGTCCATCTGTAGATTTTTATCGTAAAAAATTCATGGAGATGTTGCATTAGTCATTTGGACAGGCATAAGTTACTAAGATTTTCCGAAGGAAAAAATGATCAAGCTTGGGAAGCACTGAAGGAATAGGTTGTCAGAGTTCATAATCAGATATAAAGATAGATTTGCTAATTAACAGAGCACCTGCTCAACTGCACCAAGTGGTGGCAGACCAGCGGTTGGACCCACTGCATCCAGCGCCACACGCAAATATTCCTTGGACAGTTTCCCACTGCGATCTTTTGACACATTTTCAATAGCTGTATTCAGTGTCTGCATTTTACAATAGATTGAAATAAGCGATTTCAATACGTATGGCATTCCAACAAGATTTAAATATGCAACTGGTCAGTGAAAAAATATGAGAAGACATCTTTATGAGTCAAACCTTGTCTAATTCAAACTTGTTGGACAACAGTCTCTTAATGCCACTTCCATCAAAGTCATTTTCACTGTGGGCTACAATCACATGCTGCTCCTTAAGGTGTTGAGCCACGGTTTCTGCCACTTTCTTAAACTCCTCTATGAAAGTTTCTTGAGATACAGGCTTGTCCAAATCATGGCCAGTGCATGATTGCAGAGCAGGTTCCACGATATTGCTAATAACCTAAAGAACAAAAATAACCAGCAAAAAGGAAAAGGAAAAAAAAGTAGTCAAGAAAGAAGATTCCAATGCAACTTTTCTAGGTTCTACAACCTACAATAATGTGGTGAGAACATGTAAATTTGTAGGATGATATAATGTTGCCGATACTTTCGCTACTTATCTAAATTGCAGCATGTTAGTTTAATATAATTTTCATTCCCAAGATCAAATTATAGAATTGTTAGTACTGAAACAAGTTAAATTGGAGAAGATCAACTACCCAAGGATCTGATGAAGGGGGCATCCCTTGCTCAACGGTGAGTTTTGCCAAAGCCTTGGCTATATAGTCACGGAGGCTTCCACTTCCATCAGCTGACTTTATCTCAGAATACAAGGCTACCATCTCTGGTTCAAAAGTTGGCCCATTGATGAATTCTTCGAGATCTTCTCCATCAATACGGAGGATCACAATAGGGTCTCGCTTCAAACCAGCAGCCATGCCTAACAGAATATCTGAAAGAACCTCTTTGAACTCAGTCTTGCTCACTTTTTGTTGTTTTCCATGAGTGAACTCATTCAACACCTATGCACATCAAATCATATGCTTTATTTTTTTTTTCAGTGCAAGTTTACACACATAAACAAAGGAATTAATCTGTGGATAAAATGACTTTAGTTCCTCTAAACAAATTGGCACATAACAGTTACCGTTAAAAGAGATCTAGTTAACTAGCTTTCCTGTTTCAGCTCATGTTTACACAATCTACTATATTCGCTAATATGGATTCTCCGCTAATCGGGTTCTTACCGCAGGTGATCAGTGTTGTCCCATTTGGACTAAAACCAGTATATGCCAAGATAGCATATCAGATACTTAAAATATTACTGCCGCATTGCAGCTTCATTGACACAGTAAATCAGTCAGGCCAATCTCAGACGTACCTTAAGTTGCAATCAGATCTCCTCCGTTGAAAAACTTCTTCACTATATAACTTCATCTATGTTGACTTTACAATTATTCTATTTCCTCAATTATCATGCGGTTAAAAGTGAGTATGTGACATTATTTTACTAACATATCATGTACTTTTGCTAAGATAAATTACAGCCACATTATTAAAGCTGATTAGGTAAGGTTGTTACTTTGTTCAGAAGCAAGTCCCTTAAAGAAAGTTTTTTGACTTCTCTCCCCCTCCCCCACAAAACCACTGCCTTTTGAAAAATGGGCAGGCACCAGTCCCATCATAGAATATTATGGCAAATTGTGGCTTTCGTCACACTAAATCTTCTTGAATAATATAAAAGTGTCGACAGAGTTCGTCACCAGATTCCTCTTAGCATAAGAAGATAAAAAGAAAAGGGTTCTTTTTCATACCCAAAAATAAATAAAAAGTGAGAGAAGTAGGTCCAAATGAAAAGCAAAGTCACAAAATAAGAACGACAAAGTTTGGTCATGGGTTGGATGCTTCTGAAGCGAGCTAGAAATAGAAATTCTCAACATACAGATAGACGAAACAAAGCAAAGCCACAACAATCTCCCTTTTTCAACATTTAAAAAAAAAAAAAGCCAAACGGGGTCTAGCCTGGTGGAAAATAGCCTTAATTCTGGTCTCAGGTTCGAAACCCCATGACATCTTAGTTGTTTGCGTGTGTATGAGAAACCCACCTCCCTGTAGTTTAGACTATCGCTTGTACTAAAAAAATATTAACAGAACCATATATTACAAAGGAGGTGGCCTAAAATAATAAAAGACCTGACAAGAATGACACAACAAATTTGATTACATGATGAAAGGGTGGAATTTAGAGTACTACAAAAAAAACGCAATCAAAAGCTCCAAAGTCAAATCAGACGTAGCATTTTTATCTTATGCATATCTGATGTAAATTTGCAGCATTTGATATAATCTGTTGTAAGTTTGCATTATTAACCTGAGGGTTTTGGATGTATCAGTGATTAGCCACTCCAACAAATTAATTCAGCCAAAAAAGAAAATCATTGTGTTCAATTCCTAAATAACTATAGATCCTAACCATTCAACACAAAACCAAAGAAACTACTAAAACAATTACAGTTGGTAACTCGTCTTCTCTCTCGTTACTAATTATGTTACGTTGTTAGACTTTGAATCGTATTTCAATATCAAACATTTCATATTACAAAATTGACAATTTAAGTATAAGACACGTGTCAGTTAATTTTTCTAATAAAGAGTGTACATATGTAAATAATAAGAAGAAAATAAAAGCAGAAAAATGAAAAGGGTATTGAAAGTAAATACCAAATAAGGTAAAAAAAAAGAAGAAGAAATTGAAGTTGGAGGGTACCTCAGAATAGATGTGATCAGAGTCAGGGGAAGAGCCCTGAGCAGGCAAGCCAAGAGCAGCGCCAATATCAGCAACAGCAGGCTGAAGCTCCTTCACAGATAGCTCACCATCTCTGTCTCTATCCAGCTCCTTAAACTTATGCTCCACAAAACTACTGAACACCTCCTTGTTCCCAACCAACTCCATTATATTCGAACCGTCCAGCACCTGCCCCGCTCCACTTTTCTTCCTTGGGCTCTCCTCCATTATTTCTTCCTTTTTATTTATTGCCTTCTCTTTCTTTCTTGTGACCCTTCTTCTTCTTCTTCTTCCTCCTTCCCCCTTCCCCTCTTTCTTAGCCTCTGCTCTTCTTTTTGTGAGTCTCGTGAGTCACACGAGCTAAAAAGTGGGAAAAACAAACAGCTTCTTCTTTCTTTCTGCTTTAGCCCCTCTCTCTCTCTTTTCTTTCTTTTTTCTTTCCTTTTGGCTCTGCAGGCAGAGGCTTAAATATGAGAGAGAGAGTGTGTGTGTGTGTTGTGGAAATTGTACGGGGTTTTGTATTTTAAAAGCTAGTTATTAGGCATCTTTGTTTGGTCTAGCTTTCGTTTTCAAGACGCAAATTTATTTATTTATTTTCTTTCTTGTAAAAAAAATGAGAGAGGAAGGATAATAAAATTTTATAACTAGTTAATCTTTTACTTTTCCGACCAAAACTTAAGAAAACTAGTTTTGTTTACTTTTTGCTTTGAAAGAAGTCAAAACACATGATGTAAGAGCTTATCTCTTTTTCCTTAGCTAATTCAAGGAGCAACCCAAAAAAAAAAAAAAATTCCAAATAAAGTAATTTGATTGTAGTTTTTTTATAAATAAATAAATATATATATATATACAAGTGATACTGAGACATGGGTTAGTTTGGCACAAAAATTCAGCTACAAAGGTAAATGTTCTATCATACTCCACATATAATGTATAATACAACTTAACATTTTTAGAAACATGATCAGTTTGTTGTAATTAGGAATAAGGTTTTAACCTTTGGCAGGTTTAGGCTCAATCGATCTTGAGGTGTGAGATTTGAACTTAAAATGTCTCAATATAATTAGGAGTGGACTACTTATATTTGAACTAGATATTATTATTATATCATCCAATGTAAAACTTTACATATCATATCTCTTGTACCGAGCCACTGCACCAATAACTTCGTATAATATAAAAAATACTTTCAGAGGAATGATTACAATACAATTAACAAAGTATATTCATCTCCAAATGTCTGTCGGCACAAAATACTAATCCTCCGCTATTTACTCTCTCCCACGTTTTCCACTTTCTATCCAAATTTTTTTTTTTTGGGCGGTGCATTTCACTATTCTTTGTTGACAAAAAAAGCAAACAAAAAAAATTTGAAAAAGAAAAAGGAGAAAATAAAATGAATTAATAAAGTAAGCATGAATTTATGAAACAGAAGCAAACAAAGGACCTAAAAGAAAGATGGATAGGGTGGTTTGTGGTCACAAATGTAGATAACTGCGGCTTGGACACGTGGGGCGGTTAGGGAGACCAACCAAAAAACCAACAAAGGGCTGACGGACGAAGTGGGCCCCGTAGGAGTGAGATTTTCGCTCTTTCGCTTACTTTTTTTTTTTTGGGTTCTGATCTTTCGCTTACTTTGGTCGGCCCGTATCCATGCGACACGTGAGCGTGCCAGCTAATTTAATTAGCTACGTGTCCTGTACGTATATTTGCCACGTGGTGTAACTGGATAGGCTACGGAAGAGTCCACCGTGTAGCTTATTGCTGAAAAGGAGGTGAATTCATTGAATTGTCGAATTCACGAGGTTGTTTGTGGTATTTTAACAGAGACAAACGACGTGCCGTTCTATGTTGGTGGGGATATTGGAAAACTTGTTTTGGTCAATAAAATTGGGTTATTTGGGTCGCAGGGAATATTGGATTGAACAAGTAAAGATGACCGCAGCAATTGTGGAAATGTTGGATTGAAAGAACAATATGTTCCTCCAACGTGTGGTTAACTTTATGAGTGCGCGTCAGACGCGTGACAGGTGTTATTTCGTTTATAAACACGTGATGTATCGAGTCATGATAATTAAAAATTGATATCATACGTCATTTTCATATATGAAAGTGACTGACCCTAGTAATTTCTTAGGCCGGTGGCTAAAGAGTTAGTGAGCTTTATCAGTAATGTTGTTGGGTATGTTTCTTTGAAGGAATTTATTATATGATTTAGATATTTAGGTAGTTCAACTCTTACGTATCCCAACACTCCTTTTGTATGACTCGAAGGGGTTTCGGTTTTGAAATCTAAAAAATAGGATCAATGTTACCTGCTGTGGTACGTAGAATGAGTATGGTACGTCTTGATTAGTTTTCATGAGGTACAGAGGAAGTAATTAAGACTAACAAGACATAAAATTGTATTTTGTAAAAGGCTGAAAATTGGTAAGCCAAAATAATATAATTTGGTGCAGTGTTGGACGCATCATTTGATGAGCTTCTTTAACCAGTGTTTTCTGCTGGGAAGAATTGGGGTTCCATTTCCAGACAATGATACTGATTCAGTTGGTTTCTCTTCGAAGTCGTTTGTTGTTCTTTGGTCCCTTGCTTCAGCTTCAGACTGACCAGCAGCAATTACTTTTCCAGTGCCCTTCTCTTGCTTCTGCACAGAAACCACAGGGGGGCTGGGCTGCTTAATTTATTTAAATATAGAGAGATTTCAACTGTTGATCAGGTTGATTATTGTTTGAATGTGCGGCGTAAACTTAATTTAGCAAGATAATAACATGTCTAACTGGGCCACGAGTTGGCTGTGGCAAGAATGTACCTGATCAGAATGAGGCTGTGGCGCCGACTGATGAGAAGAAACATACTCCAAAATCTCATAAACACCTTTTTGGCCATAATTCAGAGCCATTTGACAAGATAGGTTTGCAAAATCCCTAGTCTTAACTCTGAATTCCAATATCTTACCATCAATTTCTGCCTCATGTTGTGCCACAAAGTCTCGGAAGAAGCGATTATAAAGATAGGCCGTGCCCTGAAAAGTTAATTAAGACATTCACGAGTATCACTATTATTAAGGACAGAATAAAAACATGATTCTATAAGTAAGGATGATAATGAGTGCTTACTTTCTCCTTAGAACACCAGAGATATATAAACAACGCCAATTTGGCTTCATTGTATATTGGTACCCTTCAAAAAAACACAAGGGAATAATAAGTTATATTAAAAATCATATGACACAAATATGCAACGCTCTGCCACGTGATATTAGATAATCACTAATCGACAAAAATTTAAGCTACACGGACACTTCACATGAGATTCTCCCATCCAAACGAGTCGTACATCTCCTTGATTTGCAAATATACATTGTAACAAAAAAAGGCTTCAATAAAATGTTATGGAAGCAAATTGTTTACCATGAAAATAAAGCATCCCCAAATCTCTCCAACACAGTAAGCATAGCAACCAATATCCTACAAAACCCACATCAAAAATAATTCAATATTTTAATTGGAAATTAAAGTTGAAAGAATCATAATTAATAACATAATAGATATATCATATATGTATATACCAGTATTGGCACCAAAACAGAAGTTGCTCAATCTCTGGCGTATTCTTCCCCACAGTCTTATAGCACTCATAAGCCGGATAAGCGTAACCAAACACCATCCTGCAGTAAATAAAAAATTTAATTACCCAAACAATAACTTTCATGAAAACTAACACCACTTGGGTTGGGTTAGGTCAAAAACCCAATTGGGGTTCATTTGATTACGTACAGAAGAACCCTTGGAAGAAAAGATCCCAGCATTATTTTGATTAACCCAGAACTTCAAATAACCTGAAAACCATGAAGATAAAAAAGTTCAAGGTGAGTTCAGAAATAAATTGGTAAAAAAAAAAAAATATGACCCAAATTGAAAACAAGAAGAAGACCTGGGAATTTACCTGAAGAGAGATTGAAGGGGAAAGAAAATCCCGAAAGTAGAAATAGAGTACAGCGGAAAACCGTCGCATAATATGTATATGCATGTTTGGGTTTGGTTTCAACCTTCAAACACGTCGCACGAAAAGGCGCTATACAAGCAAAACGCTACTTTGCTTGCCAACGGGACAAATGTTTATTTGAATTTTGGATTTGAAATTTTTTTTTTTGGGGGGTTTCTGTACAAAATTGGATCAGATAATTTTACATGGCCCAAGATTTTAATCAAATCACAGGCCTACACTTAGTAGAAGGTTGGGCTGTTGGTTATGGACCAGACATATCTTTGAATTAAGTCAACTATTCATATCTTTAATTTAAAATGCTATAAATTATAAAGAACGAAGATTTGAATTTGAGTGCAAGGAGGTGGATTCATTGTCCTAACCAACTGGTTTAACTCACGTTTGTAATTCACTATTTAGATACTCAGTAAAATGCTATCGGAAGGTTTATCAAGGTGGCGCCGGCCGCAAAAGAAAAAAAGGTTTCCAATTGGATTCATACCCTTTAATTAGTTAAATAGCCTTTTAACAAGTCTATTATATGTGAGATTAACAATTTGTTCTCCTTACCTAACGCTTTAAATTTCCAGATTTAATCTCTTTTTTGTCATGTTTTATCAAAATTTCTTTATTTGGGAACTCCAACAAAGGCATATTTATCCCAGCCAAGAATATAATACCAGATTGTCTGTCACTTTTTCCTAATGCATGCATGTGTGTGCCTGGGGAGTAAGAAATGAGTGCAACTGGTTTAGAATGGTATTTAGTGTATAAAAATTCATGAAATGCCTACCATGTATGCTAATTAAGAAGAAAAAAAGATTCAGATTTAGTATATTAGTGACAACATACAAATGAAGTAAAAACAATGACAACGAAGAGATATCTAGCTCAGGAAAACCTCTAAACCCTAAAATGCTAAGTACACAAACCTCAATTAAATACCCCCTGTAATCCCACCTAACACACACAACAAACCATTTGGTGTTAGCCATGGTGAAGAAGACTAGGGGTCGCCAAAAGGTTGATATGGTGAAAATGGAGAATGACAGCCATCTCCAAGTCACCTTCTCCAAGAGAAGGTCAGGCCTTTTCAAAAAGGCCAGCGAGCTCTGCACCCTGTGTGGTGCAGAGATCGCAATCATTGTCTTCTCACCAGGCAAGAAGGTCTTTTGCTTTGGCCATCCGGGCATTGAGACATTGTTGGACAGGTTCGAGGGCACAGTCCCGCGTCAGATCTTGAATTCCGAAACGCAGAAGCTTATTGACGGGTACCGGATTGCAGGCCTGTGTGAGATCACTGATGAGCTCACACGGGTGCTAGAGGTCCTCGAGGAAGAAAGAAAATGGGGGGATGTGCTGACGCAGTCCATGAAGGCCAACAAAGAGGGGAAGTGGTGGCAGGGACCAGTGGAGGAGATGGAATTGGATCAGCTGGAGGCTTTGAAGGCTTCTCTTCTGGAGTTGAAGTCCAAAGTGGCTGATGAGGCTAAATTGAGACTTTCTGCTGCCGAAAGTGCAAACCTTGAACACAACCCTAATTTTTTTGTGGGGAGCTCCTCTTCTAGTGCTGCTGCCCAAAATGCAAACCCTGCTCACAATAATTTTTTTGTGGGGAGCTCTTCTTCCCGTGCTGCTGCTGGGCCCTCTGGCCTCCAAGGTTTGGTTAATCCTGATTTTAACAATGTTGGGTTTAATTTTAATGGAAATAATGATCATGTGATGCAGGCTCCTCATCAGCCTAACAATGTTGGGTTCAATGGCAATCCTAATGCCATGCCTCTCAGTGGATGGAACCCTAACCTCGGTGGAGGCTTTCTCTGAAAAATTTGTGATGGGGGTGATGATGATTTTATTTAATTAATAAGCCAGCACTGGCAGCCACAGAGAAAACAGAGTGATCGATCTGTGTTGTTCTGTTGTGTCTCATGTTTTTTTTTGAAATTTCAGATTGCCATGAACTATCAGAAGTTGTTTCTTAATAAGAGTACTATCGTTGTATCAACTAAGCCGTTTGGCTCATCATAATTTTTTAAAAAAATTATGTATTTATTTATTTATTTATACATACTGGCATTGTGTTTGGTGTATATATCGATATCAGATCAGGTTGAAAAATTATGCCTTTTATCTAATATCATTTTGACCATTCGTTTTTAGTTATGTGAAATGTGGTTCAAAGAACTATCGGATATGTTGGCCTTGTACTAATTGACACATACTGTTGAATTTGCAAATTAATGCTCATCAGAATGTACAATAATGATATAGTTTTGCTTTTATGTAGAGTATTCAAATGCTAGCTGGCTCTCTACTTGATGCAAATTTAGTGAAAGTAATACTAGCACTAACACTACTGGAAAAAGTGGCTAAGGCCACGGTTTGCTTAGCCACGGTGAACCAATAGTGGGCCTTAATTAGTGTGTAATGGTCACGGTTACTGTGCATTAGTGGCTTGTAATATGTAAGCCACAATTAGTTATTTATAGGCCATATACACTCTTTGTCGTGGCAGAATTTTAATAGTAACACCCGCTTTTACTACAATCACGTAACCTGTGTCCAATCTATGACCAACACCGCGAATAATCTGTAACAAACATTAATACAAGTCATGAGTATATCAATGGCTTATATTGAAGTTTTCTAGTAATGAAAGTATGACTATGCACGCAAGGCCTATTGCTAAATCCTTAAAATGAAAAGAAGCATATACTTATTTGAGAGTTGAAAACTACACTTCTTATTACACTTGACAACAAACGGTGAAAACTAATAAAGAAAAAAATTAATACAAGTAATATTGAAGGGATGAAATCAAACATAAAAGTGGAGAGGTAAATTAGTGTTAACCATACTTTAGGAAGAAAAATTATGAGAGACACCGCATGTAGAGGAGAAGCAAACATATACATGGGTGGAACTCAGAAGTAGTTTATTTATTTATTTTTCGTAAACCAAAAAAATAAATTTAAAACTATAACTCGTTGGAAATTATTTGGCATGCACTCTTATATCCCTTTTTTTTTCTTTTTTTTTTCTTTTTTTTTTTTCATTTTAAGTTTATTGTTTGACGTCTTTGTCCCATCAAAATGGAGTGGCTGTGTTCTGAAATTTTTTCTTAAATGGGGGCAATTTCGGATTTTTATTTTCTCAAAATTTAACTAGAAAAGCATTTTGCTACATTTTGCTTTATATGTGGATTGTTCTCCTCTTTCTGCTCCACCTCCCCTAAATCCTCTCACTCAATAGAGAAAAAAAAAAAAAATTATCATTTACGGAAAAAAAAACGAAAAATAAAGTAGCTACTAAGTGAGCTCACAAAACCCTATTTAACATACGTGCATTTTATTAAAAGGAAATTATATATAGTCAATACGTATATCAAATATATATGCCAGTTGTAAGCATATTTATTACACGACGAGATATGATATGATTTCCTTATAAGAGATATGATAAAAAATAATTAAGTAGAGAATGACAACAGCGCCGATTTCGTAATAGCTTATAAAGTCTATCTTCTACGTGCATGCTCAACATACACGCTCTAACTTATATTGTGCAAATAATCATTAAGTTACCAAATTATTTTTGAATAGTCTTTGGATCCTAGGGTTTACCATACACGTACTTAGTTTTCATTATTGTCATTATGGAAAGTAAAAAATGATATTAAATCTTTCACCTTCGGTAGTCAAATTCAAAATGTCTTTTATTTGAGCTTTGATACCATGAAGGAAGTTGAGGTTCCACTTTAAAATCAATTGGTAATTTTTTTGGGGTGAGGAGGGGAGAGTAACTCAGCTCCTTATAAACCAAAGTAAAATATTTTTAAGCTTCCAATGTCGGACAAATATTCAACAAAAACAAGTTCCTAAGTTAACCTTTAATTAAGTAAATAGCCAAGTCCATTATGATTAATTATTTGTTATCTCCTCACCTAACACTTTGAATTTCCAGATTTAATCTGTGTTGTCATATTTAATATAAATTTCTTTCTTTGGCAACTCCAACCAAAGACATATTCAGGAGGAGGATAGGATTACTATATAGGCTAATAGGCACTCTGGGTGTTAACTCAAGTGAAGAGAAAATGTGATCAAACATAGCATTACAATAAATCACTATCTTTCCTCCCTTCTATATAGTATAACCAAAACAAAGGAAAAAAATGATAGGTTGGTGGAAAATATAAACCATGGTAGAAAATAAAATTGGGTAAAAAGATTTTGCATTGCAATTATTTGGGCCAAACTGTGATTAAATAAAACAATAGCCTAAAAAAAATGAAAACAAAAGCTTGCACTGATAGCTAGGTCTCCATTTAGGTCCATCAGTGTTTGGGAAATTTTATGTAAAAAATCCTCCGACAACACTAACAGTTACCAATCCACAAGCAGCAAATTCTTGGTTTTGTCCCTTATGAAATGAAAATTTGAAGAATTAGAGCATTTTCACCCATTCTCTTTTGTTATGGCAAAAAGGCTTTAGCTCTAAAAACATTTCTCACCAAGGAAAAGTTATCATGGCAAGAAGTGGGCTTCATGAAACTGGACAAGTCCAAAGGCAAGACTTGCCTGGGGCCTGGACAAGCTGACGTCATGTTGATGTCAGCGGTCAATTTAAATACTAAAAAATTAGAAAAAAAAACCAGGAATTTCATTTTTTTTTTCTATAAATACTTAGCCATGTTTTTCACTTCCCACACCAAAATCCATACAAATTCATCTCCTCATATCTCATGTAAATAGTGATTGCCCTTGGGTTGCCGTGGCAATGGGTGGGAATGCATAAAAAAAATTGTTAAGGCAGACACTATTTACGTGAATAGTAATCCCCTTGCCTCCCCTTATTTTTTACCATGGCAAATGGGTGGAAGTGCTCTTAAATCCTATGTTGTAATTTCACAATTCTACGCAAGAGTCTTTTTTAACCTTTGGTGTTTGAATCAACCGTAGTGCTTCAACTAAAGGTGGAATTTCGTGTTTACAGGAGCATTATTTGTGTCAATGATGAAGGAAGTGTTGAAGTTAATTGGTGAATTTGGTGAAGCTACTAGCCTTCATGTACTTCTTGGAGAATAGGCGAGCTTCATGTTTTATGAGGCAAACAAGTCTGTGATGAAATCTGTAGCAGGTGACAGGTGCAAAAGTTTCCCATCACACTACTGAGGTAATGCCATGAAACTTGAAAGGAAGACCGACCGTAGTTTGGTATGATAAATTTGAGAAATGTATAAATGTATTTTTTTGGGCATACTTTTCTAAAGTCCCTGAAAATTTGAGTTTCCGAAGTTACTGACTTTATGCAAGGGTGTTCATTTAGAGTCTGTGGAAGGAAAAATTCATATTGCCGTGAAAGGAAGAACATATTGCTAGTCATATTGCCAAAAAAATAAAATAAAAACCCTTTAATTAATTAAATCCCCAAGTCTAGTATGATTAATAATTTGTTAGAGCATACGCAATGGGCTCCTTAAACCACCTCCTTAGAGCATCTACAATCATGCTCCCTATTTTTTAGTTAAATTTTAGTTTACAATATATATATGCAAGTTTTGAGTTGTATTTTTCCAAGGGAGTATATGTTTGTATTTTTCTCAGGGAGTATATGCCACAAAGAATTTAATCTTGAGTATTTCTTGTTTGAAGCGATGGTGATGGTGGTTAAGTGTTAACGACAATCTATTAGGTTTGTTGTTGACTGTAAAAGATGTACATATGGCTGAATCTTGTTGGACCGTAGTATCAATCAGAAATGCCAGCTGGTGATACGATAGTATTATTGTGTAGATGCTCTTATCTCCTCACTTAACATTAAATTTCTAGATTTAATTTGTGTTGTCATATTTTATCAAAATTTCTTTCTTTGGCAACTCCGAACAAAGCCAAGAATGAAGTAAGGAGGAGGATAAGATTATAGGCAATCTAGCAATTGTCTGGCACTTTTCCTCATGCATGCATGTGTTGTGACTGGTGAGTAAGAAATGAGTGTAATAGTTTAGAATGGTATTTAGTGTATAAAAATTCATGAAGTGCCTACCATGTATGCTAAGAACAAAAGGATTTAAATTTCTCCCAAACTAGTATCTCAGTAACTACATATACAAATTAGAAAAGAACAATGACAGCAAAGATTGATAATTATTTAGGTCAGATTAACCTTCTAAACCCTAAATTGCTATGTACACAAGCGTCAATAAATACCCCCTTTAAGCCCACCGGACATACACAACAAACCAAGGGTTAGCCATGCCAAGGATATGTAGGGGTCGCCAAAAATTGCAGATGGTGAAAATGGAGAATGAGACCAATCTCCAAGTCACATTCTCCAAGAGAAGGGCAGGCCTTTTCAAAAAGGCCAGCGAGCTCAGTACCCTGTGTGGTACAGAGCTCGGCCTCATTGTCTTCTCGCCAGGCAAGAAGGCCTTTTGCTTTGGCCACCCGTCCATCGAGGAGGTGTTGGACAAGTATGAGGGCAGACCCTCTCGTCAGCCCCTTAATCACGACATGCAGCAGATCGTCGAGGCGTGCTCCCACGCGACTCTGAATGAGCTCAACGCTGAGCTCACACAGGTGATGGAGCGCATCGAGGGAGAAAGGAAGCGGGGGGAAGAGCTGACCCAGTTATTGAAGGCCAGCCAAGCGGAGTGCGGGTTGCAGGGACCAGTGGAGGAGTTGGACTTGGACACGATGGAGATTCTGAGGGCTTCTCTTATGCAGTTGAGGTCCAAAGTGGCTGATCAGGCTAAACAGAAACTTGCTGCAGCCAAAACTGCAAACCCTCCTCACAATCCTAATGTTTATGTGGGGAGCTCCTCTTCTAGTGCTGCTGCCCAAAGTGCAAACCCTGCTCACAATAATTTTTTTGTGGGGAGATCCTCTTCTAGTGCTGCTGCCCAAAGTGCAAACCCTGCTCACAATAATTTTTTTGTGGGGAGCTCTTCTTCTAGTGCTGCTGCTGGGCCTTCTGGCCTCCAAGGTTTGGCTAATCCTGAGATTAACAATGTTGGGTTCGATTTTAATGGAAATGATTTTGTTATGCAGGCTCCTGACCAGCCAAACAATTTTGGGTTCAATTTCAATGGAGCTGAGCCTGTTTTGCAGGCCCCTGATCAGCCTAACAATCTTGGCTTCAATTTCAATGGAGCTGGGCCTGTTATGCAGGCTCCTCCTGATCAGCCTAACAATCTTGGCTTCAATTTCAATGGACCTGATCATCCTAACAATCTTGGTTTCAATTTCAATGGAGCTGAGCCTATTATGCAGGCTCCTCCAGACCAGCCTAACAATGTTGGGTTCAATGGCGATCCTATGTTTCTCAGTGACTGGAACCCGAATCTTGGTGGAGGTTTTCTGTGAAGTTTTTATATATGGTGATGAGGGTTTTAATAAGCATTAGCTAATTTGAATTTTAATCATCAAGAGTCCTGTGGTTGTAGCAACTATGCCTTTTGGCTAATCAAATTAATGACATTTTATGTGTTTTGATTTAGAGTTTTATATAATAAAAAGCTTGGCTCCTTAAATTTGAGGAGGCGCTCCTCCTCATAACAAATGAAATTTTGACACTTATCAATTTCATTCAAAATTTTCTTTTTATGAAATTCTTTTAACTTTCTTTATTTTCAAACATATTGGGGAGAAATTAATGTACTAATTGACACATCCTGTTTGATTAGCAAATTAATTTATTGAGAAAATGCTTACTATATGCTCAGCAGAATGTGCAATAATTTAATGATATGGTGTATTGATATTTATGACCAATAAACTTTTTTATGTCAATATTTTTCTTTTTTTTTCTTTTTTTTTTCATTTCTTGTTTTGAAATACTAGCTAGCTCTCTTTAATTATGTGAGAATTAATATAACATCTCTCTTTATATTGAGAATTATTTGAGTGGTTATGACCTTTACAAGAGATGTTGAGAATGATTTCTCCTCTATGTTTGTTTGCTCAAAAAATGCACTTCCCATTACACTTTACAACAAAAAGTGAAAATTAATATAAGAAATAGAAAGGTAGGAAATTTGTATAGTGATTAATACATAATTTTTTTGGATGCTGATTTTCCCACTCCTCTTTCGTCCAGTTACACTCCCTTTTTATATATTCATTTTGAAATTATTCTTCAGATTCAGTTAATATTTTTATAGTCATTAATCTATAATTTTTTCCTTTCTATTTCTTCCACTTCATACCTCCTAATCCAATTGAAAAAACAAAAACAAAAAATAAAAGCCATATTAGAAAACCCTAATTAACCACGTGCATGGTTAAGTGAGATGCATTGTACTAAAAGACAATTATATATTCTCAACACGAATATCGGATATGCCAGTTATAAGTACGTACGTTTTATTGGACGATGAAGTATGATCATAACATTTCCTTATAAGGTAAATAGGATAAAATAAATAAATTAAGTTAGCACACGGACTACATACTAGCTACCAAATTCGATCTTCTGCTTGTATGTTCAACATACATGTTCTAACTTGCATGGATCGCAATTTAGTAAATAATAATCATGTCTCTTTTACATTAGTCAAGTCTAATTGTAAGTTTACAAAAACTATATCAAACCCCATCTTCCATAAACAACTCTCTATGGGTGCCATACTCTACTTTCCTCTCCTTACAATTGTAAATTCCATTACATGACCAACTTCCATCAAACTAGGCAAACATACTTAGTTAATTATGAACTATATTGTAATTTACATGTCTACCCCTACTTATGAACCCGCGGTCAAAGATTGACCAAATATATGTTGCCCATGATTCAAAATTTAGGTGTTTTGATTGCAATACATGAGCAGGTACAAAACTAGGTTCACAATTTAGGTGTTTCGATTACAATACGTGAGGAAGGACGAAGCTAGGTGTAGACATGAGGTTTTCATGGCATTTTGTCCTCTATATAGATCTTTTCATCATTTAAAATATAATATGTAATAATTCCACAAAATTAGGAAAATTATGCTAAATTGGCCTCTAAACCCCTCTTTTTGTAGTTTAGACCGTCACTTGTGCTGGAAAAACAAAAAAACAAAAAACAAAAACAAAAGGCTAAAGAGATTTGGATTGGGCTTTTTCTTGGGCCAATAAAAGAACTAAAGAAATCCGCGGCAAATACGACTGGCCCCAACAGAAAATCATTGAAACCAGCAAACGAACGAAACAAAATAAATATAAATAAAATAATAAAAGCCAAACTGTAAGTTGTAACCAGGAATTGCGCCACGTCAGCAACATATGGATGAGCAAAATAACAGATTAAATAAAGAGAGGACCAGGCAGTTGGTTATGAATCATGATATGAGAGCTTCTCTCACTCTCAGTCTCGTCACTCCCTCACAGAGCTGATAGGCCACACAGAGCTTCCTCCTCTGCTCTTCTTCGTCTCTCCCGAGGAGATGAGCTTCTCTGCCAAGCCTCAAACCTTAACACTAATCTCATGCACTCCTCTATCTTCTTCTTCTTCTTCCTTCTCCTCCTCTCTCCCATCAGTTCGCAGACACTTCCTCGGCTGCGGTGGCCATAGTCCCCGACCGCTCTCCGGCGATCTTCGCTCTCTTAGAAAACGCAGAAGCCTTGCCGGGGTCCATCGCTCTCCTCCCTCGAAGTTTCTCATCAAGGCCTCCCTGGACCCGCATTCGCTCCTCGTCGTCGTCGCCGTCGTTACCTTCTCTGCTGTCTCCGTCGTCTACTTCAATCGGCCATTCAAGTCCAAGAAGAATCTCGATGCTAGAGTTAGAGAGCTCAGAGAGGTTAGAGACGCCAAAGAGGTCAGTAGCCAGCTACCAATCCGCGAAAATCAGATTCTTGGTTTTGATGCTTTGAACGGAAAGATTGAAGAAATAGAGACGCCGGTGCTGCAATTTCACAATTCTGCGCAGGAGTCTCTTGCGCCTTTAGTGTTTGAATCAACCGCAGTGCTTCAACCGCTTCGTTTTCCCACTGAGTTGACTCAGTTGCAGCAGCCAGAGCGGTCTGAAGATGTTGATTATGATCCAATTTCGGAAGAGTTCTCTAAATTAATGGGTGAACGGTCTGAAGATGGTGGTCGTGACCCAATTTCTGATGAGTTCTCTAAATTAATGAGTGATTCTAATTTTGGCGTAGCTTCACCTTCTGTTCCTGTAGATGATGAGGAAAGCGTTGAAGTTGGCGAAAGCGATGAAGTCGGCGAAGCTACTAGCTTTCATGTACTCAATAGAGAATCGGTGAGAGAAGAGCTTCACATGTTTTATGAGTCGAACAAGTCTGAGACGAAATCTGTAGCAAGCTTGAATGGTAAAAAGCCATCTTCTTTTTTGAGGAACATCACTGTGACAGGGACGGATTTAATACCACAAGCTTCCCATCACACTACAGGTAATGCCATGAAAGAAAGACCATATTTTGATACTTGTATGGTAATTTTGAGAAATAAATGTACTTTTGGCCTATTTTCTGAAGAAGAGTGTTTGTTCAGAGTCTATAGAAGGCCATACCCGCAGCAGAAAGGACTTGGGAAAGGGCAGTGGATATTCAAGCGACAAAGAAGTAAGACATTTGCCTAAAAAGAATTCTGGGACTATGACCCAGTTTCCCCACCCACATGGGATTCATACAAATGACAGAGATCTTCTATCAGAGCAATTAAGTGCTTACCATCGTTTGCTAAAGGATGGGAGGTACATGTTATCTTTCACATATATGTTATAAAATACCTTTAGGGTCCTTTGGGATTTTGGAGTTTAATAAAATGGATTTGGTTTTTGAAAAGGAGTTTGCACTGGTTTGAAATGACTAGATGTAATTAACCAAAGTGAATCCGTGTACTTCCTCTTCTTCTTTCCCTGTAGAAACACAGTTTTATGCAATTTAACTCTAAATAGTATTAATATAAACCCCTAGATTTGAGTTCTCACGTACCAGTCTTTCCCCTTCTCCAAATTTCTTTTCTAGAAGCTGATCATTGAATAATATGGGCTTCTTAGGCTAGGCGACTCTTTAAAATTGCTTGAAGATTTGGAAAGAAGGGGTTTGTTGGATATGAATAAGGTAAGGATGCAACCTTCTGTTGATGATTTGTTCTTGTGTGTTGGGTTTCTCTATTTTACTAAGTTCTCTGGCATCAGGTTTATCATGCAAGGTTTTTTGAAATCTGCAAATCGCAAAAGGCTGTTGACAAAGCTTTCCGTTTCATCAAACTGATTCCAAATCCAACCTTGAGTACATATAATATGCTTATGACTGTCTGTGCAAGTTCTCAAGATTCAGAGGGTAAATTCGTTTATACAATTTACCACAGCTATTAATTATTTGGTGCAAAATAAGTTCCTGATATCTTTTTTGTGGTTTTAGAAGCTTTCCATGTTCTGCGACTTGTCCGGGAGGCTGGAATGAAGCCCGATTGCAAACTTTATACTACTCTGATATCAACATGCGGTAAAAGTGGAAAAGTTTACACGATGTTTGATGTATGATATCTTTCATTTTGGTTTCTTTCAGCTCTCAGTGGCATGCATACTTTGAGTTTTTAGCCCAATATTTCTGAAATGAAGTTTTACTGTATTACCAATTTTAGTCACAGTAGCTGCCAGGGTGGCAAGTTCTGCTTGTTTGGCTTGCTTTATATGTAGAAAGAATTGAAGCTTACATGTCCATCCCTTTAAACAAAATTTTGACCATCAGGTTGACATTCTGTTTGTAATCCCTGAATTCGATATAATTAAATCTCATCTACATCTCAAATAGAATTTGAGTACCAGCCTTTTGTATTTACTGAAGCTTTAAACTTGATTTCATTAAAGCTGAGTATTGATTTCTTCATTACATTTTTCATTCATGAATCCTGTAACTAATGAGTGCCCAGTTGGTAAATTGCTATCTTCAATTTTAGATATATTTTTTAACATAACCTCTGCATATCCATTTTTCTCTGCGTTTCCCATAGTATTTCAACTACATTTATCTTTTTCTTCTGCAAAGGTTTTTCATGAGATGGTTAATGCTGGAGTAGAACCAAATGTTCACACATATGGGGCACTTATTGATGGTTGTGGCAGAGCTGGGGAAGTGGCCAAGGCTTTTGGTGCTTATGGGATAATGAGATCTAAGGTACTATTAGAATGAGAAACTTTACAATATCTATCCATAGTTACTATTACTCTATCAAGTTCTTTGTTTCTGAGAAAGGATGTTGTTTCTTGTTTCTTCCTGGATAGTGAATAAGTTTCAATGCTGATAAGATGTTACATGCAGTAGAAAGTGAAGCCAGATCGAGTTGTATTCAATGCGCTTATTACTGCATGTGGTCAATCAGGAGCAGTTGATCGTGCTTTTGATGTCTTAGGAGAGATGATGGCAGAAACGCAACCTATAGAACCTGATCACACAACTGTCGGTGCACTAATAAAGGCATGTGCAAATGCTGGTCAGGTACGGTTTGCCATTTTCTTACAGTAGTTGCAGGGTCAGTTTCTTCACATTTGTGGTGCATGTGGTGTTTCTACTCCTATGTCTTACTTGTATGTTTAATCAACTTAGATTGGTGCATTTCTTGTAGGTTGATCGAGCACGGGAAGTATATAAGATGGTCCACAAATATAAGATAAAGGGCTCCTCCGAGGTTTACACCATAGCTGTTAACTGTTGCAGCCAGACAGGTGATTGGGAGTTTGCGTGCAATGTGTATAGTGATATGACTAGGAAAGGCGTGGTCCCTGATGAGGTGATTTTTTCAGAATTAGATCTTTCCCATGACATGTTGACTTGCACAGTCATTTTGGAGTTGGGATTGTGTTAGTGCTGTCTAAGTTTTACAAAATCTAGTCGCCACTAAATTTAGTTGGTTTAGATAAGCTAGGGAATTAAAAGGGTTTAGATAAGCTCGGGAATTAGAAGGGGAAAAACAGCTGGCTTATCTTTCAATCTATTTTCGTTGATGTGATCTTTGCATTCAGTCATCATCACTAAAATTACTCCTCTCTGATACATGTCATGATTGCTTACATAAGCTTCTGGTGTTCGTACAGATGTTTCTCAGTGCATTAATAGATGTTGCTGGGCATGTTGGAAAACTAGATGCTGCCTTTGAAATCCTACAAGAAGCTAGAAATCAAGGAATACAAGTTGGAACTGTATCATACAGCTCATTGATGGGAGCCTGTAGCAATGTATGTCTCACATAGGCAATTCTGCGGTAGACTTTTTTTTTCCTATAAAAGAAAATTAGGCGTATTTTTTCATATAGGTTATTGGTCCAAGCATGCAAAATGAAGATGAATAGAAATTCAGAATCATCCAATAAAAACCCAAATTAAGAAACCAGACAGGGTTTTGTACTATTTTTTTAAATAAATAAAAAATTATTCTTATAGTTGTGTTGGTTTTCCTACCTTCTATCCCTCGACAGTTCCTGGAGGCTTTTATTTGTTCTTAAGAATGCTTCCTATTAGTTCTAAATTTTTTTGTTATAAAAAAAATTGTTATTGTTTTTTCAATCCAAAGACGTAACATGCTGTTTGAAACGTTACTTTTCCCTGATGCTGAAAATAGGGGCTTATAATTCTAAATGAGCTCCATATAATCAAAGTAATTGTGTAGTTAGGTGATCGAGAGAAAAATCCTCTGCTGAACTGCCCAACTTATTTCCCGTTAGTGTAAACTCTTTAATGCTGGTAAGAATACTTAAATATTTAATAAATTGGGTATTCCTTGTTTCAGGCCAAAAACTGGCAGAAAGCACTGGAGCTCTATGAATATCTCAAATCCACTAAAATTGAGAAAACTGTTTCAACTGTCAATGCTTTGATCACAGCCCTGTGTAAGTCTCTAAATGTTACCTTATTTCCTTTTCAAACTAATGTCAATTGGTATCATAACAATTCCTTTCTGTTTTATAATCCTAAACTGTCACATTATCTGAGGCGTGTATATAAAATATGTGTGTGTGTTAGCTAAACTTGATTGAGATGCCAATAATCACACTTCAGGTGATGGGGATCAACTACAGAAGGCTATGGAAGTTCTATCTGAAATGAAAGGATTTGGATTGCATCCCAACAGCATAACATACTCCATACTTCTAGTGGCAAGTGAAAAGTGAGTCTTCTAGAGTTGATGCAGTGTTAAAGACAATGTTGGCGTGTATTCTTGTCTTCCGTAAAACTCAAAACTTGCACCTGTTTAATTGTGCACCCTGTTTGCAGAAAGGATGATCTAGAAGCTGGCCACATGCTCCTTTCTCAAGCCGAAAAGGATGGGGTTGCTCCAAACCTTGTCATGTGTAGATGCATCATTGGTGAGTTTACAGTATAGTTAGTTACAAAATTCTTTTTGTCAGTTTGGCTCTGATATCTGAATGAATATAGGTTCATTTTGTCTCACAATGATTTGCGAGATGATTCTCCATTGTATTAAGGAAATAAAAACAAGTTGGCCTAACGTGTGAATTTGATTGATAATAACCTTCAATACAGCTCTAGGGAAATGCTCTTCGAAACTTTTTTTCATTTGGTTCGTTGGAAGTCTAGTCTAGCTAGATAATCAGAAGCTTGGCTTCCTACTATTCTGATGTTTCCACTAAAATTTAAACTTGAAAATCATAATCCAAATCATTACTAAAGTCAAAGATAGTTAGAGACATAAATACAATTTAATTAGAACATACCAACATCGTTACATAACAACTTTTCTTGTGTTCAATTATTTCTTTTTACATATGAGTATACATAGCATGCTTTGATTCTGTGTTTTATTATTTGAGCTTCAAGGAAATTTGAATTGGACAGTTGACTTCAGTTGGCATTTGGGGTTTTCAAACATATTCACATCTTCATATTCTGAATTATTGCAGTGTGTTGTCTTTCATACATTTTTATTCTCCTTACATTTGATCTTTTTGAAGGCATGTGCTTGCGGAGATCTGAGAAGGCATGCTCACTTGGTGAACCTGTCTTGTCGCGTGATCGACCACAAGTTGATAGCAAATGGTATTTGATTCTTAGACTCTATGTGATGATCATTGGACATGTTTTGTTGTGGGGAACTAGGAAAGCAACATAATGTACTTGGAAAATGCTCGTCACTTATTTTGTATGTGTGAATTTTTCTCAAAAAATGTAGCAGCAAGAGTTATTTTATTGATTTTGAGACTGTCGGTTCTGTACTTGTCTATAAAGTTATGCATTTGTAAAGAGTTTTCTGACCCCAATAAGTAAGCATGAAAAAAGAATTAAAACATTATCAATCTGTATCTTGAAAGGAAACTTTTTTGTTTGATTATTCTTTATTTATATATCTTTATGTTCGTCTGAAAAGCTTTACATGGTTTGATATGTTCCTGAGTTAATTTATTTTAGAAAGTCATGATTTTGATTTCTAGGCTAAAATCAGTCTTCTGAGCAGTTTTTATCTATTGCATTGTTTCTATAGGGCATCACTGGCCTTAATGGTCTACCGCAAAACGATTGTAGCTGGTATTATGCCTACCGTTGAAGTTATATCTCAAGTTTTGGGATGCTTGCAGCTCCCTTATGATGCATCATTCAAGAATAGACTTATTGAGAATCTTGGTGTAACTGCCGACACATCAAGACCTTCAAACCTATGTTCATTGATAGATGGGTTTGGTGAATATGACCCTCGTGCTTTTTCATTACTTGAGGTCAGTTGGAAGCTGAACTTTTCAGTGCTTTTCAATACAATTCCAATTATAAAACTAATTGGAAACAATCTTATAATGGCATATACTTGAAGGAAGCTGCATCTCTTGGAATTGTTCCATGTGTATCCTTCAAAGCAAGTCCTGTTGTTGTTGATGCAAGGAAGTTGCAACTTCACACTGCTGAGGTAAGTTCTCTCGTTGTTGTTGGATAGCTTGTCTTCCTTTATTTAGTAATATAAAATTCTGTCTCAATGAGTAGGTCAACTTGATGAGCTTAACAGTAGCTGTAGCTGATCTATTCCCCCCTCCCCCCCCAAAACGCAAACAAAACAAGAGAATAATAAATTAGATTAAATTAGATAGTACGTGCTACTCATCAACTCCTGTGTGAAATTTGCCAGGTCTTCATCTTGACTGTTCTAAAAGGTCTCAAACATCGGCTTGCTGCTGGTACTATAAACTACATCTCTTTTCTGTTTATTCAATTCTTTGAAAAAAAAAAAAAAAAAAAAAGTTTGGCTTTGAATGAGTTTAGTGCAGAAAATTGGACAAATTTGTAAAAATTTATGGAAGATTTAGATTAAAAAAAAGGTTAGCTTTCCGTTGTATAAAGCCTAAATCTTATTCCTTTGTTGTTGCATATCTTGCAGGTGCAAAGTTACCCAACATGACCATTTTACTGCCCGTAGAGAAGACACAAATTATGTCTCCGAAGGGGAAGACAATCAACATTGCAGGAAGGTGAAAATTATAACTTAACAATTACAGTTAGGGATATGAATGATCAACTGCGGGCAAAGGTTTCTGGGATGAAATATGTTTTAAAATCACTTCCACTTCATCAGAATTCGCCCTCAGAATTCATGGAATTTTATATAAGTGTATATTCTTTATTTCGTTGATGCAAATGTGCCATCTTTTGTTTAACAGGGTTGGCCAGTCAGTTGCAGCGTTATTGAGAAGGCTTGGAATACCTTACCAAGGAAATGAATCACGTGGAAAAATAAAAATCAGTGGGTTGGCCATGAAAAGATGGCTTCAGCCAAAGCTTGCTTCTTTCACTGGAAAACCAGGAGAATTCGGCTCATCCCAGTTACAATTAGGAAAAGGAATCACACATCAGCAGCGCAACATTCGAACTGGCAATCTGTCCTTGGACTAAGGGGACATAATATATGGATGCTGCCCAGTAGACAGTTTAGAAGCATCTAATCCAGTTTTCCTAACTTCGGCTGATGCTCTTTACACTTTTTATATCAGTAGTCTTACATGCCTATACCTACCCCGAGCCTAACTAGCTACCCCATTCTCAAAAATTGCTTCGAATATGGGATACCAGAAGTTGAAAGTTTCTTCCTTGCATAGAGTTTGTAGAAGAGTAACGAGAGTTCGTATAAAAGTAGCGACAGCCGGGGATTAATAGAGTGAAAAGAAGCTCCTTGGATTGCAAAGAGGAGAGATGCATGATGTTCAATGGTTTGCTACAGCAAACCCCACCCTTCCTGTCTCTTTGTAGGTACCTTGCAGTTGCAGCTGGGTGATGACCGTTTAATAGCATCATGGGAGTTGAAAAATGTATGATTATGTTTTATGACCACGTTAAATATAAAGTTTGATGTAAAAAATAAACCTCCATTTTCAGTATAGAGTTATGGTCTTCGTTTTCAATACCATCATGGGAGTTGAAATGTATGCTTATGACAATGTCAATTACTGTGTTGATATATAGCTGAGGTAAGACACCTTCATTTGCACTATCCCGAATTATTTGGTAATAAATTGATAAGGAAGACTAGTTGTTGAAGAATGTAAAATTTCAATATCGGAAATTTGGCAAAATAAAATATAAATATATAAATGAGTAGTTTCAGACTGACTAAAAAGGTTGAGGCCTTTTGTGATAACATTCCTCACTTACTAGACTAGAAGGTGGTTTAGTTGGGGATAGTATTGGTGTTTCACACCAATTCAAGGTGGTTAAGTTGAGGACAGAGTGTTTGACCAAGTTTAGTCGAAGTTCATTATGTTGAAATTGGGTTCGATTTGAAATATAGTTTCAAATTAATAAAACTGAAGAAACTTTCTACTTATTGAAAACCTGCTGAAGCCGTCATCAAATTAATGAAAACCTGAGGCTGCTGCGTCCTAAAACCGAAGCCAACCTTCATGGACTGAATAAAACCAAACCAAACCATGTGATACAATTGTGGTAATGCAATATGTGAGCTCTTGTAAAATATGTTAGGAGAGCCAAGAACCTTCTTTAAAATTGTGCTATAGAATTAAGGACCAAAGTCACCACATCACATCGCAATTTGACTTAAATTTCCCCACCTAGTGCCCTACTCATTTACATGTACAAAATCTCAGATGGGTTTGGTTCCCCATCATTCCTAAGCCTACCAAAACAAAACCCAAAAAGGAAAAAAAAATTCAAAATTGTGGAAGATTTCTCTATGATCCAATCATCATCGTCTTTGTCTGGCACCCAACTGAGAAGTGAGGCTAATGAAGGTCTCTTCTTTGCATGGAATTGTAAGACCACCCATTGGATGGTTGAAGCCAAACTCTTCTTCTGCTCTCTTAAGCAACACTTTGAAAGAAGGGTGGTTCAAGTAAGAAACTGGAACCACATACCTCTTCTTTCCCATTTCTCCTACATATACTGCAACATGCCCTTTTGGAACCTCGTGAGATTTAGGCTGCAGCTTCAGAATGTGCTTCACTCCATGTACCATAGAAGAAGGCAAACGAATCATCATACCCATAAAATGATCACTAAAACTTTGCAAAATATAGTTGAGAGAGAGAGAGAGAGTTTTTGCTGAATTTGCTTGATGTAAAAGCTAGGAATTGTTTGAAGCCCAAATTGATTTTGTACCTCTATTTATAGAAGTTCCCAAATTTCTGTAGAGTTGGATAATGAGGTCACAGTGAGGCTGTGTGGCACTGGCAGGGCAGGCAGCAAAAGCTCACATGGGTTTCATCATCTTAGCTTATTAGCAACCGACTTAAATATGCAAATGTCCCACTTGTTCTTCTGAACAATATTTTATGCAAATTGCCCTGAAAAAAAAACTCATGGCTGCTGCCAGTGCCAAAGAGCCACCATGGGCCCATATGTCACCAAACTTCAAAGCATATCAAAATCCAGAGGCCCTAGCTACACCAGAAACCATGGAAGCTACTTAACAACTTCCATGTGATTAGTTTTGTGAAGCATAGAATTGCAGCTTAAAATAATTAGACGAAAATGGATAGGTTTTTGACTGAAACCTACCCCCACAGTGATCTAACAAGGTCCCCCATATATATATATATATATCCAATGCTCACAAATTCTCCCTGCCCTCCCTCCTAGTTTAGATTATTGTTTGTATTAAAAAATATGAATGCTGATTTTCTCACTATCCTTTTGTTCACTTATACTTTTTAAAAGAGGAATTAAAAAATTAACTCCAAAAAATATATATATATATATATATATATAAACATCCAATCAATATTTTCCCCTTTTATGTATTTTCCTTTTCTGACATATAAAATGCAGTGCAGGCCAAGTTGTTTGAATTGAAGTATAATATTATCTAAGCCCACCCAAACCTTATCTAAGCGGTTGATTGGGTGGCTATAATATTACTATTTCATTTTGGCATTTTCCATATGCGCAATGCTCTGCTCTCTCATCTGAAATAAAAATTAGACCATAACCCCCTCCTCCACATGCATATTGTCTCAGCTACTACCGCTTGTACATTGGCCTCACGTGTGTAACAGTGTGTGTACAGTGTTTTTGTATTCAATCGTTAACATCGACCTCGATTGAGGAGCCTTTTTTGGCACAAGCTTGACGAATTGTTTGCGTAACATTATCATATGGTGTTATCAATTAACGGTTAATATGTGATGTCTAGTTAATATGAATTTTGATTGAGGATTTTTTTTCACGTAACTGTTACTCGATGTTATGAGTTAGTGATCATGTGATGTCCTATTAACATGAATCTTTATTTAAAAGTTTTGTGCGTCATATAGTGTTATTAATTTACTCATATAATATAGTATAAACTTGAAATGACAGTATTACTGTGACAAACAAAAATTTCTCCAATCCAACGACTTACCCGAAAAAATGGCTAATCATATGTGCCCACTTAAAACATCAATAAACGTTGGAGATACTGAATTTTAATTCCAGTCTTGGTATATTTGATGACAAAGAAGGTTACATGCATTCTTATTTTGTCTGCAAAAATTGTCTCTATATACACAAAATTTGCCATGAAAGAAGTTTAACACAAAGTCTCAGTGGCAGCCTTGAATCCTTGACACTGATTTATACAACTCAGAAGAATACAGAATTGGGTTGGAATTTGAGCTTCGTTAATTAGCTCTCTAGCTGCTAATTTATTCGAGAAGTGAGACTAGTAAACTCCTCTTCTGAGCATGGAAGTCTAATGCCCCCCAATTGATCAAAACCAAACTCGTCAGCTGCCTTGTAGAGCAAGTCTTGGAACAAAGGGTGCTTCAAATATGATATGGGCACGACATGCCGTTTCTCATGATTCTTTTCTTCTGCATCATCCCCTACATAGATTGCAAAATGGCCTCTGGGAACATCAACAGTACAAGGAGTTCTTGTGGACCTCAAATGATGCTTGGCATGGAAAACCATCTCTTTCAGACGAAAGCCCATGTTTGCCTTCTGCTCTAACCACAAAGACACAAGGAGAAATGAGTAATTTTAGGGTTATGGCTATGGATGCTATAGCTTGCTTGATGGGTTCTCCAAGCATTTTGCCCTTTTTAAGGTATATATAGGAACAAGTTTTCAGGCATGTCTTTGTTGCAGGTTTGCTTTGTAGGCTTGTGGGACAGTTTGGAATTTCATCATTATTGGTTTTTTTTATTAGTAGGGTTGGTTCAGTTTCAAACTTGGTCAAGTTGGGTTTTTGTTGCTCACTCCAATGTGATGAGTGTACTTTATTTCTCTTCCATATAGCACATGGCCTTACCTCAAACCAACGGAAATTAAAATGTTGGTGATGTAAGAGTCAACAATAATGCATGTGGGAGTGAGAGTGAGAGACTGAGTGTGAAATTAGTAGCCAAACCAATAAAAATGCTAATAGAAGAAGAAGATGATGATGAGTCAGTCAGTTATGGAGTCCTCATGGCTCTGAATTAGAAATTAATCATTGCGCAAAAGAGTTGTGCTACCGTCAGTTGTTGATATGCAAGTCATTTCTGATCACTAATATATGTGAGGTACGCATCTCATTAATAGTCAGAAATAGTCATTATATCTCGACGACTCATCTTAGCAAAATCCTTACTCGAATTACTTGAGAGTGAATCGTCACGTCTCACGTGTACCATAAATGGCTGATTTGTTTTTCTCGCCCACCATTTTCCGCGTAGAAACTGTAAGTACTGCAAGTGTATGCCTCGTTTCTTTCTATAATGTTTTGGGAAGGGGTTTCTTTCTATAATGTTTTTTGGGAAGTTGGGGGGGGGGGGGGGGGCATATGCCCCTCCATCCATTGGTTCAAAATTCATCTGATGATCCTGGCCTGACCTTTCTTAATGAGTATTTCAATACTCGAATAATATGCAGAGCATGTGGGCACAAGAAATCATTTTCATGATAATATGGCAGGAGCCGCAGCTACCATTTGCTGCTGCAGATATATCTCTGACTCTGAGCAAACCACTACTACTGGACACAGAGGAACATTTTTAGATAATACTGTCAGACCAGAAAAATAAAATTTAGCTCTCTTCGTCAGGATGAAGTAGCCCCTAGATATGGAGAAATACTTGTGTGAAACGGAGATAGCACTATTTTGTTATCCTCGATTAATCATGGTATGTCACGTGTGATAATTTTTCCACGTGACAATTTGTGATTGGTTAAGGATAGCAAAACAGTGCTATCTCCGTTTTATACAATTTTTTTTGCTAGATATGGCCACAAAGGAATATTGGGATCTTCCATTTAATGAGGATTTGAGTTAATTGCTCAATCTTTCACTTCATATCAAATTATCAACCTCATCAGTAAGCCTGCACACCATTAGTTTGCGCATCACAGTAAAGATTTTTTAATCTTTAATTATGTGAGCTAGAACTTGGAAGCACCTCTTCACCAAATGACGAGAAATACCACTAAACTAATACCTAGTTAGTCGCGTTACAATATACAGTTGAATCCGCTACAATTTGATACTTACAAACAAGCCCTTAATCTCTCTTGCAATTTTCCTCAGTTGTACTGTCTTAAATGCTAATTACCTCTCAGACCAAAATAAATAAATAAAATGCTAATTGCCTCTTTCCTAATCAGAATCGTAATTAATACCAAATGGCGAAGTTGAAGATGATGAATGCATAATTCTCTCAGGTTGAAGTGAATAATTTCCTCTTTGATTAAAAATTGTTTGCATGCAAGAACTTTTCTTGGGTTTTTTTTTTCTTCCCCCCCTTTCTGTTTCTTGTTGTGCAATCAAAATTTTGTGGCAAATATCATATCAACATTCTGTTTTTGCGTTCCAAGTTTCTTGTTATCTTTTGTGGTTCCTACACATTGTTAGGTCAGAATAGGCCAAATTACAAAACATAAAAGGCATTCCCAGGGATGGTATTTCCCAGAACTTACAATTAATACAAAACTGAAGAGACTGATCACTTTTGATCCAAAAAAAACTACAAAATAAAAGAAGAGACTGATCACTTATGATCTCAAGTTCTGTTTCTTTCAGTTGTAGGATGAAAGGAAAATTAATTGAAAGGAGGAATGATTTGGTTAAATAATTGACCTATAATTGGAGGTCATATACAGAAACATTATCATCTATGAACAATTTAGAACTGAAGTTACACTAAGGAAGTAGTCTTCACTGCATGGAATTGTGAGACCCCCTGTAGGATGATCATATCCAAACTCTTCCTCAGCCTTGGTTAACAAGTCTTGGAACAAAGGATGGTTCAAATATGATATTGGAATCACAAATCTCTTCTTCTTTCCTTCTCCAACATAAACAGCAAAATGGCCTTTCGGAACCTCAGCATTAGTGTCTGCAGCTGATCCATATCTTGCTGAAAGTGTTCTCTGGAGCTTCTCCTTGGCATGAGCTATGCCTATCAATTTGATCCCCATACTCAGAATCAACAAATAAAGAAATGCACCTCAAAGGTTGAAATAGAAAAGTTGTTTTAGTGGTTAAGTGAGAGCTGCAGATTTTGGGTTGAATGAGCATGTCAGTACCTAAAATATATAGGGGGGGAAGGGAATGGATAAATTTGTAAGAGCCTTATTAAGAATGTTGAGAAACATATCAGGTGAAGGACTTGTGGAAGGTTCACATGGACATTGCCTTAATTATCCAAGACACCCTACCCTACAAACTTTGGGACCCAATAAAAGAGTGGTGCAACTTGAAAAATACATAGAGTTATCTGAGTAATGTTTCAACTAATAAAGTAGAGTGACCTTTTTTAATGCTAGCCATGTTCTTGACATCAGAGGCCAGGATCAATTAAAGAGGATCTTCTGAGGCTCTGAGTCATTGTGCATATAATGAAGCACTGAACTTGGACTTGAGCTATTGAGATAGCTTTTGTAGTGACAGCCAACCAATGAGCCTTTTGTGGTGATTAGCTCCCACAAGTAAACCAATACATGGTTTTCTGCTTTGTGCTTAGACATTCCCTTTAGATTATCTAAACCATTACTGGGCCCTCTCTTGACTCATTCACATGGACACTCTATTGACTAGGCAAAGACTAGAGTTGAATTAATTATCTCATCCTATACTTTTGGTTTCAACTTTTCAAGAAGCTTTTCTAAGAACAATTATTTTTCATTGATAATGTAATTTTCCTTTTTCTTATAAACAATTGCTTATGTTTCTGTTGACTATATTATATATTATCTATTGATTTGTTTAAGTCATATTTTTTGGTCCAATATAGATAGACCCATAATCTCACACCTGGATAAGATTCTATTAGTGAGGAGGTAATTGTATTAAATTTGTTGGATCATGATAAATATATTCCAGATTCTTCTGGGAATATCCCACATTAGAGAATTGTAGAATACGAGGCTGAAGCATTTTGCACTTCTTTGGTGTAAACCAATATGCTTTTCTCTATTCTGTAGATAAGCAATACAAGAAAGTTCTCTTATCTGGTTAAGCAAAATGCAAGTTTTACATTTCCACCACACATAGTAAAGTATATTATCTGGACTTGTTTTATTGATGGATGGTGGGGACTAGATATAATTGTATTCTATTACAGATTGTTATTTAGCTGTCTCTTGAGAGCATGTGAAGAAGAAGAACCCTGAAAATTACTGGAAATTTATTAATATACTAGTTCAACATTTTCTCCTCTATTTTGTTGGGGTAAGTAGCCAACATTGCAGGCTTTGCTGCATTTGGAAAGATTTTTTGTGATGAAGCAAATAATTTTAAAAGCATGAGCAAGAAACTTGTGAAAGAGAACTAAGAATTGGTTTTGAATTACTTTCTCAATATCAGAATACAAAGAGGACATTTACAAATGATTTCAACTCTTCAGAGCACAAAAATTGAAGAGTTTGGTTCAGTCATGTTGGCCATAACATTAGAAGGAATGTAAACAAGAACTGAGGCCAATGAAAGCCTCTTCAGTGCATGGAATGGTGATGCCACCCATTGGATGAGTGTACCCAAACTTCTCTTCAGTGCAACTTAGCAAGTCTTTGAACCACTGGTGGTTCAAGTATGATATTGGTACAACAAGTCTCTTTTTCTGCTCTTCTCCTACATAAACAGCAAAGTGGCCCTTTGGGACATTCGTCACAGCCATACTCGATTGCTTAGACATCAAGACAGATCGTCGGATGATCGATAGCAAGCTCATACCCATGGTTTCTGAGGATTGTTATGATTAAGAGTTAAGAGATCTTTGGATGAGGGAAAGCTGTGACAATAGAGGATGTGATGACTTGGGGTGATGATTTGTATGGCTCTGTTGCTGTGCTTATATAGGGATGGAATTATGGATGGAATAGTTAAGAGGAACCTAACTGGAGGTCACATGCTTCTGTCCTCTGATTAATTTTCAAAAGTTGATGGGTCAATTTTCATGTACAAAGGTAGGCAAAATCATGCCCTACCATACTCTACTCCTTACCTTTCCATGTCAAATTCAGATGCCTTCAGACTAATGTACCTGCTCTTTATGGATAAGTTTGATCTTCCATGTATGGCCAATATTGAAATATCAAACTTGACCAAATATAAAGGGAAAAAAAAATACATGTATCTTTCAATGCTTTAGATCATAGAGAGA
This sequence comes from Prunus dulcis, assembly GCF_902201215.1. Lineage (NCBI taxonomy): Eukaryota > Viridiplantae > Streptophyta > Magnoliopsida > Rosales > Rosaceae > Prunus > Prunus dulcis. The sequence goes on along the minus strand of NC_047657.1, from coordinate 14,430,886 downwards.
TATTATGCCAGCCATGTTGGTTCTCTGCTTCCCATCAACCTTACCATCCACTTAAACTTAGGCCCAAGTTTATATCACCACCAGCTCCTGAGGTGATAACCTTGTTGATCAATAAATTCAACAACCCGGTTTCAAATGGAGAACACGGTTTGATCCACCTTACTAGTTGCTACATAATAATCTTTAGTTCCTGTGTTTTCCAGGTTTTTTTTTTTTTTGGGAAACTCCAGGTCATATGTTGTAGTAGTCGGCATATGATGGTACATAGCAAATAAATTCACAGTGTGAAATCTGTCAAGTCTTATCAATTAGTTGGGAGACAAAACCATGTGAATCCTCATGAAATATGTCCTAAAACAAATCTGAATTATATATTGTAGACTAAAGTTTCTGTTTGCCTCCCTTGGTGCTAATTTACCAGCCTTTGCACCACATTCAAACTGAAAAATAAGGGTGCGGTCCTATAATTTTCTGGAACACATGTGACAAGTATTGTAGTTAAATACAAAACACAGAAGAATTACAAGTATTTAGCATGTTGTCGTCGTTCAAGTTGGTGTGTGCAGTGATGGGATGAGTTGTAGGTCATGGTTCATGTGAACTTCAAGAAGCCTGTATTGCAAGTTGATGAATTTAGGACTAAAGACAGTCTTCTTCTGCATTCTTATCGGCAATGCCATCATTTGCTTGCAGCATTATCATCCCCCAGATAGTTGTCTTATCAATAGCTAAATGTCTCAAGCATGTCTCTAATCTAAGAGGTTTAGGCTTATATTTTATAAGGGCTGCTCTTTTATCTGAATCTGTATTTTTATTGGGTACTTTGCTTTTATCTAAATGAGGTAGGGCAAGATGTTTCTCAGGAGGGTTACAGTTTGGCCAAATATCACATGAAGCCCTCATGACATTTGTGGACAGACCAATCCATGTGAATTCTCATAAGCTTATGTGTCTATTGACTTAATTAGTAGAGGATTTTAACTCATACCCTTTTCATCTATACCTCATTCTGTTTTACAAGCAGTATAGTCTCACATTCTTGGCCATTTATAACTTCAACTGTTCTGCAAACTTTTTAAAAATCTTTTGCTTGTTCATCCTCTAGACAAATTTTTTTTTTCCTGGTATTATTCATGCAAAGCAAAATCTTCTACACTCTCCCTCAAACCAAGCTGCCTACAGATGTCCCAAAGGGCTATTTTGCAATCTATGTTGGGGAAAGCCAAAAAAGCGGTTTGTGATTCCAATATCATGTTTGAACCAGCCTTCATTCACAGAATTGCTAAGCCAGGCTGAGGAAGAATTTGGATATGATACAGACTCCTTGATCTCATTTCTGACTCAAGAATATGAGAGTGCATGTTAACATACAGTTTTGACAAGGATTCTTGCCGAGGAGGATGAGAGTCGGAGGCTAATAATATGGATTTGAGTACACTTAGTGTAACAGATATTCAGAAGATTGTTAGTACATTTTTGGTTTTCTAGTCCACATTGTATTGTCCTATAAAAAATAATTTGGGAGTAACATATCTTCATCTTAGTCAAATTGATTGATTTTTCTCTCTATTCCATTGATCCTTGTCTTTGATGTCCATTCACCAAAATCAATGAATACAACGTTGCTAATTTATAGAGTTAAGCATTGGAAAACAAGAAACAGAACCCAGTAATACTAGCATCAATATCTTGATTGTTGACTACATATATGCTAGACTTATGCTGATACAATTAACCTGTGGTGTGGTCTCATGTTGCTGTAAAAACCTCCACATTTCCCACAAAGGCACACAAATTAGCAATCTCTTATTTATTTTTTGCTAAACATCAACTAATTAAATGAGAGACAAAAGATGTTTCAATCATGCCTTCACATATGTCGATTGTGTGCTAACTACGAATATGAACTTGGATAGAGAGCTGTGACATCCCAAATGTCCCATGTTGGAAAAATAGGATAGCTTAGCTAAGTCAGGCTGAAGCATTTGATACTTCTCGGTATAAACCAAGGTGCATTTCTCTTTTCATCCCCCAAATGCAATGACGTAATCCAGGATTTAATTTTACATTTACATTATATTTAATTAAGTATATTTCCTAGAATTGATTTATTGATGAATGGTGGGAGATTGATATTTGTAGTCTAATACAGATTGTTTTTAGATGTCTCTGCAGCATATGAAGAAGAGCCCTGAAGCTCTCTATTGATTTAAAATACATTAGCTCAGATTTATTCTCTTTTGTTTGGAGTAGGGAGAGAAGTATCCCACATTGACGGCTTTGCAGAATGTACTACAGTTAAATCTATGTTAAAATCATGAGCAAGAAACTTAAGAAACAAAACTAATATAGGAAGTGGTCTTGAATAATTTTATCAGTAATCAGAATATAAAGGGGACATCTACAAATTGAACTCTTCACAGCACAAAATTGAAGAGTTTGGTTTTAGTCATGTTTGTCATAAGATTAGAAGGAATGCAAACAAGAACTGAGACCAATGAAGGCCTCTTCAGTGCATGGAATTGTGATGCCACCCATTGGATGAGTGAAACCAAACTTTTCTTCACTGCAACTTAGCAAGTCTTTGAACCACTGGTGGTTCAAGTATGATATTGGTACCACAAGCCTCTTTTTCTGCTCCTCTCCTACATAAACAGCAAAGTGGCCCTTCGGGACATTCGTTGTAGCCATACTCGATTGCTTAGACATCACAAGAGATTGTCGGATGATCGATATGAAACTAATACCCATGGTTTCTGTGGATTGTTATGCTTGAGAGTTAAAGAGATATTTGGATGAGAAAAAGCTGTGACAATAGAGGATGTGAGGACTTGGGGTGATGGATTTGTATAGCTATGTTGCTGCATATATAGGGATGGAATTATGGATGGAATAGTTAAGAGGAACCTAGCTAACTGGAGGTCACATGCTTCTGTCCTCTGACTAACTTTCAAATATTGATTGGTCAATTCCATCTATCAAGGTAGCAACTTGCAAAATCAAGCCCTACCCAACCCCTTACGTTTCCGTGTCAAATTCAAATGCCTTAGTACTTGCTCTTCATGGATAAGTTTCATCTTCCATGTATGGCCAATCAGTTGGAAATACCAAACTTGTTCAAATGAATAGAGAGAGAAAAATAAATAAATAAATAAAAGCCTGTATCTTTCAATGTTTAATATCACAAAATGATATTATATCGGCTAGGTTGGTTCTGTGCTTCCCATCAACCTTACCATCCATTTAATTTTAGCCCAAGGTTATATCACCACCAACTCCTGGCATGTTTTTGTCACAATACACCTCACATGGGGTGATAACCTTGTTCCTTCTGGTAGATCGACAAATCGTTTTCAAATGCGGAACTTCTGTTTCTTGAATTTGATCCAACTAGTTGCTACACAATAGTCTCTAGTTCCTGTGTGCTCTTGGTTATATAAGTAATAGCGTCACTTCTGCAACCATAATCTGTCTATTGATGGTAGGCCATGCTATAAATTGTGAAGCAGCATGAAATCTGTCAAGTTTAATTTGGAGACAAAACCATGTGATTCCTCACCAAATATGTCATAAAACAAATCTAACCTAAAGTTACCGTTTGTTTCCCCCCAGTGGATTTAGGTGTTAAACTCATGAGCAGAACATATCCTTGCAAAGCCGGCTAACAAGGAGAGAATGGCAACCAAGCGATGTGTTACTATTTCAACATTTGACCCTGGTGTTAATTTACAGGACTTCCTACTGCGATAAGAAGGGCTTGTGACCATTGATTGCTTAGGGGGAAAGAAAGGGTGCGATGTTATAATTGTCTGGAACACACAAGAATTTCAAGTATCTAGCCTGTTTTGGTTGTTCAAGTTGATTTGTGAAGTGATGGGATGTGATCTTAAAGAAGCTTGTATTTGCAAGTTGATGGATTTGGAACTGAAGACATTTTTTTTCTGTATTCTTATTTGTAATTCCATGACTTTGGACTTCTGCCGCCTCCTCTAACAGTTAACATGTCTCACTGTCCTCAGCTTTCCATATTTGACAATTGCCCCACCATTTTGCTTGCACCAATATCATCTCCCATTTAATGCTTCTGGTATTAGTTGTCTTATCAATAGCTAAATGTCTCAAGCATGTCTCTAATCTTGGAGGTTTAGCTCTATATTTTATGAGAGCTTTCATTGTGTTTGAATCTGTATCTTTTATTGGGTGCTTTGGTTATATTTAAATATATGAGGTAGGGCAAGATGTTTGTCTAGAAGTTTACAGCTTTACCAATTTCACATGAAATCCTCATGACAATAGAGGGCAGACCAATCCATGTGAATTCTCATGAGGGTTTCAATTTGACTTAATTAATAGAGGATTTAACTCATACCCTTTCATCTATATAAACTAAATTGGTTTCACAATCAATCTCACATTCTTGACCACTTACAAATTTCCATTGTCCCGCAAATTTCTTTGAAATCTTTTGCTTGTTCTTCATCTAAACACATCTAAAAAAACATGGGTTTTCGTTTGCCCGGTATTACTCATGCTAAGCAAAAATTTCGACACTCCCCCTCGAACCAAGCTGCTCCAAAGGGCTATTTTGCAGTCTATATTGGGGAAAGCCAAAAGAAGCGGTTTGTGATTCCAATATCATACTTGAACCAGCCTTCGTTCAAAGACTTGCTAAGCCAGGCTGAAGAAGAATTTGGATATAATCATCCCATGGGTGGTATCACAATCCTTTGCAGTGAAGACAGATTCCTTGACCTCATTTCTAGCTCCAGTGGATGAGACTGGATGTTCACATACAGTTTTGACATCAAGGACAGCGGAAATGTAACTTCTTGACATCGATTATTGCCGACGTCGATGGGAGTGGGAGGCTAACATTATGGATTTAAGTACGGTTACAGATATTTTTTCATCTGAGAAAACAGCCATGTAAATGAACTTAGGGAGTAACATATAGATCGATTGTTCTTCCTTTTGCATAGGTGTTTCTCTTTTATGACCATTTCACACAGATTAATGGATACAAGTTTTGCTTCTTTGTATCTTGATTCTTGAATACAACTTAGCAATGCTTTATTATTTTCTTTCTGAACCTTAAATAATTAAAGTTGACAAAGATCCATACAGTTGACAAATTATGATTAAATCAGTTTAGCTTATGCGACTGAGAAGTTGAAAATAACACAACCAGTGGAGACCTGCCTTCTGATTGGAAAAAAGAAAATGCTAGAATGCCTCCTTGCAATGGCTAGGAGTACAATGCTTGTGAACAATACACATTTTATTGATTCATCTCCATTAATATAAGCACAACCTCTCTCATGTAAAGAGAGTTCCATTACAATAGAATAAGGCCTCCTGAAGAATTAATATCTAGCCAGCAGGCCAATGAAGGCAACGAACATAAATAAAAATGCGTACAAGATACAGATGATTACATACAACAGCAAAATTGTCAGCTCTGCTGGATTCCACTAGACCATGTCTGGTTCTTCACAGGTTTCAGAATAGCTTCAACCTCTGCTAGAGTTTTTTCATCCTTCCCGACAGTTTCAAGCTCCACAGCAGCAGCAACATTTTCCTCAACCTGATTAGGAAAAGGATAATACAAAACAGAGACCAAAGAATGATCTTCATAATTTAGAAATTTTATGAAATAATGAAAGGAAAGGATTTTCTATGGGATGTCAATGTGACATGAGCGAATAGGTAATTCATTTCCTTGACATGATCATTCGTTCATGCTACTATAAAGCCATAGAGCAGGGTGGTATAGCACCCACTGTGCAATCCTGATAGAACGTACAAGTTTGAGGTAAATGATGGATCAGAACCTGTTTAATGGAGTTCATGCCAACAAGCACTGAAGAGATATCCTTGTTGGACAAACTGTATTGCATAGCTAACTTTGAAATGTTCTTCCCTCTCTCTTTACAATAGACAGCAGCAGCTCGGCATGCAGACTGTCAAAAATATAAAACACATTAATCAGTTTTGAGTTTTCAATAACGGGATTGCATGTGATATGGTGATAAAGAAGAGGATTCACTAAGGTCTGAAGTAAAATGCCAGCTGGAACTGATGTATACAGAATGTCTACCTTCAATTCAGCAGATGCTGGGTGCCATTCTGGAGGACCACTCTCGGTTAGAAGGCCCATAGCAAGTGGAGAAGCACTAATGACACCAACACCTTTGCTCTTTAGGTATGGTAATAAATCCTCCAAAGCTGAATCATTAATACCATAGTGGCAATATGACAGAACCACGTCCACTGTGCCAGGTGGTACCCGATCGAGAACGTATGTGAAAATTCCCAATGGAAGTCCTGTAATACCAATGAAACGAATCTTCCCTGTTTCCTTGAGTTTCTTTAGGGCAGGGATTGTTTCATTGATAATCTGTTAACAAAACCAAACAGGAGAACACAACTTGATCATTAGGCTATAACAAATGAGAACAAAACTTGACCATTATCCCTAAAACAAGAAATGCCAAAGAACCTGATCTAGAGACCCAAATTCAATGTCATGGCATTGCAATATATCAACGTAATCCAGCTGCAACCTTTCCAAGCTCTCATCAATGCTCTTAGTCACTCTATCCGCACTGAAATCAAAACCGTCAGCATAGCGCCCACACTTGGTTGCCACAATGTACTCACTCCTTGGGACGCCTAGAGCTTTTAGTGTTTTACCAAGCACCTTCTCTGACAAAGTCCCACCATAGTACCTAACAATTGGGAAGCAGAAAGGGAAACTGAACACTTAAGTATGACACCCAAAAAAACAGCAGAAATAAGATGGAAAGAAGGTGACTTCAATACAAAAAGTTATGTGATTTGTGTCATAGATTAGTGAAGGAATTTCATTTACAAGGTCAGAACAAATACAACCAAATGGGTTTTCTGGGTCACAAATAATTGGTAAAGTATCAAAAATTCTTTTTGATCTGCAATCTCATAATTGAAAAACCCCAACTCTTCGTTATCTTATATTGCCACATTTTTCTCTAAAACCAAACAGAGCCACACAGATCAAAATCACATGCTAAGAGAAATTCTCGAAAATTCTCTACAAAGTTTCAGACTTTCTGGCTGCATTATAAGTTTTAGTTTGCTCTTATATCTAATCATGTGAAAATAAGTTCAATTTCACGAAATTTTCTTTTAATTATTCACAATTTCTCAGCAACCGGATAGAACAAGCATTGCTCACAAAAATTGAGAACTTGCGTATTGCGTGAATAAAAAAGAAATTACATACGGAGAGGTGTCGAAGAAGTTGATGCCACGACGAAAGGCTTCGCGAACGGAGCCGATGGCTTCGTCATCAGAGACGGGACCGAAGACGTTGCCCAGAGGCGAGGCGCCGAAGCCGACGCAGCTGAGCTTGAGGCCTGTGTTGCCCAGTTCTCGAAGCTCTACTTTGGGCAGCGCTGGCAACGCCATTGTTTTGTTGTTTATGAAGGAGGAGAGATATTTGAGTGGGATTTTGGTTCAGGAAGGCCAGGAAGGAAGTGGCGCAGTGGAAGTGAAGTGAAAAATATATGGGTTTTCTACCAACTGAAAAACAGAATTTTATGTTTCCTAAAGCCAAAAAGTTCAAAATTTATATTTTTATTAAAAACCCCCAAAAAATTCAAATTCATAGGCACACTACTATTAACATGATGCAAATTGTTACTCTTGGACTACTTATGTGGTTTTATAATCTAAAGAGTTTTTTAAAATCGCTTGTATAAAAAAAATTTATTATTATTATTTAAAATAGGGAGCTGATTTCCTCACTCCTATTTTCTCCACTTACACTTTCTTTTGCTTTTTAATACTTTTTAATCAATTTTATTCTTTCTCTTTCCTATTTTATCCTTACCCTAAATTAATTTCTTTTTTACTACACTTTTGTATTATTTCTTTTTCTTTATACTTAATTTTCTAACTTACACTCCATTTTCAATATTAAATGGGGAAAAACTTAATTTCTACATGATTAAAGGAAAAAAAATATTGAAAATTGAGTGCAAGTTGGAAAATTATGTAAAAAGAAAAAGAACTAATATAAAAGTGAAGTAAAAAGAAATTGATGTAGGGTAAGAGTAGAATAGGAAAGAGAATGAACAAAATTGATTAAAAAATATTAAAAAGCAAAAGGAGTGTAAGTGAAAAAAATGGGAGTGGGGAAATCATATCCCTTAAAATATTCATTTTTTTATTATACTTTTGAACTTATCCATTTGAAAAATCAACTAAATTGGTAATCGACGATTGGATGGGTGTTCAGTGTCGTGGGTCCAAGATCAAAAATTCACGTGAGATGCATAAAGACTCTTATGTCTTTCTTGGTTGGACCAACCAAATTTCCGACAAGTCTTTCTATTTAGAACAAGAAGTGGAATTATAAAGTGAATCTTAATCATTATGGATGACCAATTCATTTTCAAATATTGTTGGGAGATTTTATCCAAGAAATGGGTAAAAAAAATTGAAAGATCAGAACATAGGTAACCATTTGGTTATCATCATAATTTTTACAATAATTTTATCGAAAATGCATTGGTTGACCTAAAAATTACACTAATTCATTCAGGAACCACATTATTACGTTGAGCATAAAAGAGTGAGTGATGTCATGTTAACTTGTACAGTAGTGAGTGGCCAATAGCTATGAATCGTTTGCTATTCAATTGTGTGGTTAGCAAGAAAAGAGAGAAGAGGGAGACTTTTATTGACAACGAAATTTTGGTGGCTCTTAGACTTTTTTTTTTTTTGGGTGGTCGAAATGGTGCTCTTAGACTTAGTCATGCTTAATTTCAGTTTGAGGAGATAGAACTTGTAAAACCTGCAATAATGAAGAAGAAAAGGACGACCACAAAGTGATGCCTAGGATTAGTTGAGTTAATAATACTAAACCCACTTACACTCTAGTGTAATAAAGCTAGCTACAAAGTGCATAAATTTTCTTTGGGTTAAATACTTTTTTGGTTACTGGGTTGTACATAAAAATTCAATTTGGTCTCTAAGAAAAAAATGTAGCCAAATTAGTCATTTTATTTTCCAAAATTTACAATTTATAGACATTCCGTTAATTTCCGTGAAGTCTAGTTTTTTATTTTATTTTTTTAGGAAGCACGCTCAGTCTTCTTCCTCTAACTCCACGTAGGGCATATTGTGCTATTATGTTTTAATAAATTAGAGAACATCTTGGGTTGAAATCGAAATTATGAGGTATAAGGTCACAAATTGGATTCTATATTGAAGCCTAAATCAATTGAGTGAGCACCGTATTGTGACTTCTGATGGCAAGGAGACGTAATCAAGGTGATAGAATGTGTATGAATTGTAAATTTTGGGAAACACAGTGACCAATTTGACTAAATATTTTTCTCAGTGACCAAATTGAATTTTTCATGTAAATCCAGTAATCAAAAAAGTATTTAACCCTTTCTTTTTTTCAAATCCCATTAAACTTGGGGGTTTGCATAATTTTCTTCTATTATAGACTTTGGTTTTCGTTTGCATTGTGTAACTTAGAAGTTAGTCATTAAAAAAAAACAAATAAATCAAGAAATCCCAAAGAAAATTGAGGGCGAATCAGTGTACGTATGAGCTAAGCAATAGATAAAGAGATGCCCACGGGGACAACAGTAGTTATGTAGAACCAAATTTGCAGGAAACTTCCCTCTACATAATAACTCCATTGAAATCTTTGTCCTCCCTCGGCCAATGTGGCTTTTAATTTATTTGGTAACAGCCAAAACGCACCCCTTTGCCGGTTACGTTATATTGTTACATATAAATTAATATAAAGTCATCATCTTGCATGTAAACTGTTTTTCATTTTCTTTGTATCTTTTTTTCTTATACAAGATATAGATTCATTATAAGAAAGTGACTCGAACTTGCGTATAAGAGGACGGACTCACATTTTTCGGTTGTCTTTTGTGTCTTGGTTTATTAGCTAAGCTATAGTCGCAATCACAAGCAACATTTAGGAGAGGAATCTCATATAATCTTCTAGAAAAATTTGAGTGCTTGACATCAAGGTGTGTGTGCATCTTTTTGAAGTATAAAGTACAGATCATAGTCATAGATTCACCAGATTTCAACGCGCTATCAATCCATTTATGTTCCTTGAATTGGTTTCCAGCATCAGAGGTCCCCAATGCTCACTCACACACAACACAGTTCGTATAATATTGTATCTATACTATCCAAGATATACGTATAGGAAATTATTTGCAAACACCATGCATTGACATCTACACTCTTATTATTATTTCTTTATACCAATATAAGACCTTTTGTTACCCCACGCATTGACATGCACTCATTTTCTAAGATCTAAACTTAGGGCTCACCTTAGCTTAGCCAACAAATTATAACATAAAATAGTTAGTTTGAGATCATGACGATTTGGCCGAACAGGTCGAGTAATAGATTTAGAATATCAAACGCGTCGAATCAATTGGTAATGAATAGAGAGACTTGATATCTTATATATCGTGGTGCAAGATTTTAGTTCTTCAATGTAGAATAACTTGAATAAGAGTACTTAAACCTAGCCGTCCTAATTGGTTCGGAAATGAACCTGATCCGGCTGCCCTAAACATGCTATGTGCATGTAAACATATAAAAAGTTGTACCGCCGGTGTTGAGAATTCAACTTGATTTTCAATCCAACTTTACATTTTGGACCAAAATCTTTGATTCTAATTAATTAATCCTCAATCAAATTCAATTTCGGATTTGAATTCTGACTTCTTTTCTTCAATATCCCAACATTTAAGGGGCATTATAAAATTTTGAGGCAAAGAAAGTCCTATAAGAAAAAACTAGAGAAAGCAATTAGATGACCTTGAATGTGAAAGCAAGAGAGTTCAATTTCAGAAGACAAATCTAAATAATAGAAATTGGAAATAATAGAAATTGGAAATAATAGAAATTGGAAAGGGATGATGAACCAGTTTAGTCAGATAACTCATGAGCCGACCTCTTAATGGCCGGTTTGACGGAATTAGTCGGCCCAACAATAAACCCATAAAGTAGCCAGGTGTAGCGTTCCGTAGCACGCGTCAATATCCTATTGGGTCATAACAAAAAAAGTCAAGGGAAGGTTCCTAACACAATCAACATCATTAAACCTTTTAAAAATTACTTTCCACACCAATCATTCTCTAATGATACGTCTGAAATCACACTGTGATTTAATCACTAACTTAACGAGATTGCATAATTATCCAGCTCATCATTGGCTTTGATTTTGAATGTTAAAGAATAGAAACCAGTAGCGTTATGATGTAATCGTAACACTGTGACGTGGTGTTACTAATTATTATTTTATTATTGATTATTGATTTTAAATGTTAAAAAGATAAAATAAAAAAAATAAAAAAACAATTCGGATATGATCATAACACTGTCACATAATGTTACAAATACATGTATTTTATACGGTCTCATAAGAAAGAACAATAATAATGCAAGGTTGGCTTTGGTGATTAGGACCTTGTGTGAAGGGACCACATGTCTAATATTTTTGTTGCTTCATCAGCAACCTTGGAAAGAAAATTTCAATGCCTAGTTGGTGAAGATCCTGCTAAAAGTCCACAAAGCAACAAAATTGAATTTCTAGTCTGTATATTTTATCAGCTTAGAACAACTACACTTTGGTAATAATTTTAAAATTTCCTTGCTAGCTAATAGCTACACTTAACATTAATTCAAACAATTGAGGAATAATATCTTGGTCAATCAGTACCAAGATAGAATAATGGGAACAATTAATCAAGTTGTCTGGTCCCAGTTTCACATCAGAGAGCAATTGTTCAAAGGTGAGCTACAGACAGGTGAACTACACAAGCAAACTGAGCAAGAGGCCAAGAGCTAGCTATAAAAGTTGAACCAGGTCAAGGTCTTGTAAGCTCTAGGGAAGAAGAAGAAGAAGAAGAAGCCTTCCTCATTGTTGAGATAAGGGGTGTGTTGTGTAAATTGTTCTGCACGGTCCAAGTAACTTGTTACAGTGATTTTGTTTTCCAGGACCCTTCCTTGAGCTCCAGAACATCAAACAAAAGAAGCAGACTTGATGGCGATTTCGTCGATAGGAGGGATGTCTGAACTGGTAAGGAAATTCTGTACCACTTTGTATCTCTTACTTTGGATAAAGATAAACAACATGCTTCTGGGAAATTTTGTTTTGGACTTTTTAAAAACAGTTTTATTTGTTATGTAAGAGATTGAGGCTTACTTGAAATACTTTGACTTGGTTTTGTCTGTTAGATGAAATGTCTTTAGGAGATTTTTTTGAACTTGCAGGGAATGGAAGATCCCTACTTCATCAACCAGTGGCACATGAACTCTCTGGATGAAGTCAGCATGCTGCCACTAGCAGCTCCATTTGGAGAGAACTTTAACCAGTCTCACTTTCACCCAAATTTCAATCTTAAAACTTCTATGGATAGTTGTCATAGTGGCATTGATAGACCCATGAAACAGCTTAAAACTGATGGCTGGAGTTCATGCAAAACCGATCAACAAGGATCGAACCCGCAAGTTGCTTCCTCTCCAAATATTCTTTCCTTTGTGAACTCTAATAGCACAAACCAAATGGGGGTTCTTAAGCCTAAGGAGGAGGCAGCAGTGTGTTCAAAGAGCAACAACAGTCTCCCTTCTGACATATTGCTCTCTCAAAGTTCGTTTGGCAACCAAAGTTATTTGTTTAAGGCCAGTCAGGGAACAAAGAGGGTCAACACAAACACTAGGCTTTCTACAACTCAAGATCACATTATTGCAGAAAGGAAAAGGAGAGAGAAGCTCAGCCAACGGTTCATAGCTTTATCTGCAATGGTTCCTGGCCTAAAGAAGGTAACAAATTCTCTTCATTGTCCTGCTCTGAAGCTTCCTCCACAGTTTTGTTTATGTTATTCTTTGCAGTTTTTATTTAAAACATGTTTTATTTTGCTTGTCTTGCTTGTACTCTAAGCAATCTATAGTTTCTGGGATAGCTTAAATCGGTTCTCAAAGTAACGTTTCATATTTTCTGAACCACCTGAACAGTTGTTGAATAATGCGGATGCTTCTTGTTCAGTCTCTTGTCAAATACTTCATATGTTATATCCTGAAATGATCTGTCGGAAATTTAGGAATTTGGATTGTTTTAACTTGTTGAATCGCTCCCATATCCTAAATCGTACCCTGGCTATGACAGATGGACAAGGCTTCTGTTCTTGGAGATGCTATCAAGTATATCAAACAACTGCAGGACAAGGTAAAAACACTTGAGGAACAGACCAGAAAGAAAAACATGGAATCCGTCGTCTTTGTGAAGAAAACGCAGCTCTTCGCCAACGATGACAACTCATCCTCAGAAGAAAATAACTCCAGTGGCCCCTTTGAGGAGACACTGCCTGAAATTGAAGCAAGGTTCTGTGACAACAATGTCATGATAAGAATTCACTGTGAGAAAAGAAAAGGAGTTGTGGAGAAAACTATAGCAGAGGTTGAGAAGCTCCAACTTAAGTTCATCAATAGCAGTGTCTTGACATTTGGGGGTTGTGCTCTTGATGTAACCATTATTGCTCAGGTAATTTTGTTTTGATCCAGTGGCTTCATGCTTTAATGAGATGACTTTTTCAATTAAATTCATTTGAAACCATCTTGATCTTTGGCAGATGGAAGTGGAATTCAGCCTCTCAGTGAAGGAACTTGTCAAGAATCTACGCTCCGCTTTCGACATGTTCATGTGAAAAAGAAGCCTCAACTAAGTTTCTATGCTGCAGCCAGAAGCTTCAAAATAAATAACAATATGTCTTCAAATATCCAACCAGTCCAAGTTTACCTTTCTATGAATTTCTGTTTACAAGGCCTGCAATCCTCCACCAAGTTCAGAACCAGTACCTTCCAAAGCTTGTTTGCTGTCAGATTATTTTGCAGGAGGGTTTTTTACTCCAAATATTTTTTGCATGGTTAACTTGTTGACCATGTTCAGTTGCCCACCTGTTAAAACATGTGATCTCACAGCTTGTTTGAGCTTTTTTTTCAAAGGAGTTTGCTTATCCTAACTTGTTGGCAAGGGAAAAGTCTTTTTTGTAGGTGAGGATAAGAAACAGGCATTTGTTTTAGCAGTTTGTTTGGTCAGTGTTTTAGAGGCATCTTGAATTCTAATTTCTTGAGCCTCTTTCCCTTGTAATGTCCTTTTCTATATGTAACCGCTTGGTTAAAAGTAATGGAAAATAAGTAATTTCATGTTACCTCCCATATTATTGGCATAGATATATCTTATTCTATGTAAGAACAGAAATATCCCTTGTAGCGATAGTCTAAGTTACAAGGGGGATGATTTTCTCTCACACACACTACCAATGTGTCATGGGAATTCAAACTTGAGAATACTAGTATACAAATCAAGACCATTTTTCATTGGGTTATTCCGTTTCCCCGTAATATGCTCTTTAAACAAAAACAACCAAAAAAAAGATTTTTTTTAAAAAAAGAGAGCATGATTTGATAAAAATCACAGGGATAATAGTTGAGTGTGCCATAGTCTATATCAAATTATTGCAGCATATTAGTTAGGGGTACAGGTACAGCTATGCTAGCTCAGCTGGTTTTGGAGATTGTGTGGATGGTGGGGGTGAGACTTTGAAGGGTTTTCAGAGTTGGAATTTTGCTCTCATAATTTAGCACGTCACACTCAGTTAGGTGAATAATTAAAGGACTTCATATTCTTCTCGTAGCCCCACTAAGATTGTGATCTCTTGCTACGACTTTATGGAAATCTCTGTCGAAAAAAATAATTCCATGTTGATGATTATTGAGTAAGATTCTTATGAGGAAAAAATGAAGTTAGACAAATTCCAATATTAACTAGCCGTTCAAAAATGAAGTTAGACAAATTCCAATATTAACTAGACGTTGATATAGATTTCATGTGTATCGTGTCGTGTACGGAATGATTTTAGTTTTTTACTCACGTAATTAACATTTGATTTTTCGTAAATCAATGGTTAAGAATTGTCCATGTACGAATGCATCTGCCATTAAAGAGAAGCTTAATTTAACCACAATTCGAGTTGTTAGGTCATGTCATTAGGCAATCAATTTCCTCAATTAAGGGATGATGAAATATAGGAAGAATCTTCATTTTCCTACTTGACACAAATATTTTCTTTGCTAATTTTTCATTTTCCTCCTTCTTCCTAGTTATCAGATCATTTAGCATTTTCATTTTTATTGACTTCATACACTGATACTAAAACTACATTTTTTTTTTCAATTGCCAGAAAGAGCTTGTGTATGTTTCATTTGTTCAAATATTTTCATATATTAATAGTACGAAATTTGACAAAGGTAACAACAAGGTTTCGTGGTGTAGTTGGTTATCACGTCAGTCTAACACACTGAAGGTCTCCGGTTCGAACCCGGGCGAAGCCATTCTCTATTTTCTTTTTTTTTCTCAATCCCATTCCATTTTGAAACGACGTCGTCAGATTGTTCCCATAACGGTATTACCCAACCTCAACAAAACCCCGCGAAACACGCGGCGAAACCACGCACTGTGAATCCACGTCATCGGGGGCAGTTTCTAATTCCAACAAACGAGAACCAATCGCGCAAGTCTTGACATAACTTACTCTCTTCCCATTGGTTGGTCTCCTCCACGTCAGCACCCTCTAGATTCTTCGCCGCTAATTTTCCCATACTTCAAAAGTCACCCAATCAAACCCACCGCCTTCGTCACCCCCAAAATCACAACCAAAAAAAAAAAAATTTCCCGTCCTCCAAAAAATGGCTCTCCAAGCTCTGTTTTTTATCCTCTTAACAACGCAATTCCTACCATCTTCTTCTCTAATTTCCAAGCCCGATTTCCACTCTCGCTACCCTAGCCCCCGAGCTATCTCCGTAAGCCTTCTCTCTCTGTCTTCAATTTCGAATTGTGGAAAAAATATTTTTTAAAAATTTGGGGTCGGATTGATTGAATTTGATTGGTTAATTTGCAGGATTTGAAGGAGAGTATTGTGAAGGGATTAGGGTTTCCGGCGGAGGATTTGGAGGTGTCGGGGTTCGATTTGAGGGACGCGCAGGTGGGGCATTCGGTGGCGTACGAGTTCGACGTGGAGGTGGACAACAAGGTGCTTCCTTTCAAGCTCTTGGAGGACGTGGACCGCTGGGATTACGTCGATTTGCCGATTTTTCGGGTCGAGGACGAAAATGGGTTGGTCCAGAAAGGCAAATCGGGTACTGGGTTGCCGCCGGTTTTGGCTCCGTTTCAGCTGGCTGGGCCCATGGAGCTCTGGATTCAGGACGCCAAAGACATGAGGATCTCGCTGCCTGTAAGTATTGGGGGCCATTGCACTATTAGCCTATAATTAGTGTTTGATTATTTAGCTCAAATTTTGATTTTGGTAGATGTAGATAGAACTAGACTCGCCAAATTTGTTAATCAAAATGATGTTTCAGTATATATATGTAATAATCTTATTGAATTTCAACGTGGGCTCAAATTTGAATAATTTTAAAAACTTTTACATTATTTAATTAACAAAATTCGGTTAGTTGACAATTGCAATTAAGCTCAAATCAGGATTCCGATTGAATTAATTAACAGAATGTCTATTTCGGTGTTATATGCGCATATCAAAATTGCATTTTGGGAGTTAAGTTGATGAGAATTTTAATTTGGTCTTAATTTTAGATACATATGATTGACTGGTTTAGGATTGAAATTTGGAACTTCGGAAACTGATTTGTTCAATGTTATGCAGCATGATGTGGATGCTGGTGTGTTGAAGAAGGTGATGTTGGCAGAAGGCGCTGTGGTCACAGTGAAGGGTGCAAGGTCTGTGAGTCTGCGCCACCCTCTTCAGCTCCCATTGCCATTAAACCGAACCAACAATGGGTTTGCTTCTGGTCTTGTGACCTTGGCTGAATGGCTGCGCCATGCTTCTCGAACCCAAACATCTCCATTGCTCTCTCTCCGTATTGTTGGTCCTACTTCGCTTGCATCACCTTCACCAACTTCTTCCTCCATGAACAACAAGCTCAAGCTTAAGCGCCTTGCCCCAGGCCTTGTGGAGTTGTCCTCACCGTCAAACACCAAACCCATTTCTGTTGAGCTGCAAAATCAAGAGACCACTGCCATTTTAACCCCTAGCTACTTCACCACAGTTTGGCCTCTTGCTTCCATCAACGGGTCAAACTTGAATTTGCTGGGTTTTGAGGCACTGCTTTCGTCTGTGTTGGGTCCTAAGGCCAATAAAAAAGGCTCCTTCAAGTTGTTGAAGGCAGATGTGTCTGCACAAACGTTTTTGAAGATTGGGTTTGGGGTGGAGAAGAAGCTGAAAGAAGGAGATGGTTTTGATTTGAAAGGTTTTCCAGAGTGGAGGACAAAGCCAGAGACTGTAAGGATGCATTTTGAGGTGCTGGCTAAGGTTGATGGTGATAAAATAGTGCCGGAAAGAGTGGTTCCAATTAACCCTGTGGTTCTGGAGGACACTGTGGCACCTAATGAGCTTTTGGGGAATGTCAGCATGTCCACAGTCCCCATCGTTTACCCTCCGGCGAACCCCTTGACCTTGTAAAGTTTTTTGGTTGGGGTTACATATAGAAAGCCTGAAATTGTAAAGACGAGATGGTTTTTTCTTCTTTTTTTCTTAAAACATGATGAGTTAGATGAGGTCTAATGCTGTAAAGATTTAAGAAATGGAGTGACTGAGGGTTTAAATTATGTTGTTCTCTCTGGTTGTGGATCATTTCACCCTCTTTGGTAATGTAAGGGTGCCTTAGACAGAGAGAAGCCCTAGCTTTGTTTTTGTTATGTACGCCATGAAAATGAAATGAAGACTTGATTGCATATATTATTTATACAGCCTAGGTGTAGCAGAAGTTCAAATTTCGTCAAGGGGACTGATGATTTAAATTGACAATTTAATCCAAGTAGATTCTGAGTACAACAGCAACTACGAAATATAAATCCCTGTAAGAAACAAGAGAAATTTACTTCTTGATGAAAGAAACCCCCTTCTGGATGCTTGCTGCTAACTCCCTTTTTGCCTTCTCTAAACCAACCCTGTTCATAAACCAATAAGATTTATCAAGAAAGGAACCAACTCTGTTCATAAACTGTTCTATTTTGCAGCAACAAAATTGTAGAGTGTTTGTATAGCAAAGCACTACATACCTCTCATACTCATTCAGAGGTCCAAGTTGGTAGATTTCATCAGCTCCATTTCGACCAAGCCGTACCTTGGTTGCGAAGAAAGGAAGTTCGGTAACCTGCCATAAGATCGAGCATTTTGCTTGGTCATTAGAAGTTCAGAACTTTATTTTTTAAGACAAAGAACACCAGTACCTCAGAAGCAACAAAAGCGCATTCAACAACGCCGGCATCTCCTCTCAAGCCACGAAGGCATGCATCCGCAAACTTCACAGCTGCATATGCCTGCAGATATTTTGTAGTTACTTCTAATGCTTGTATAATCCCGAACAAACTCAGTGTATATGATTAAGCGAATTGAAATGGCTAACCATTGACAATGTTGCGGAGCCAGCCCCAGCTTTTGCCTGCAAAATTGTGAACAAATAACTTAATGGAATTGTGGTTTTTGTTGAAAATAAACACACAAAAACAACCCTTGGGCTGAACTGAAATGCTGGACCGATGAGACGATTGATTGAGTACAGATGTACCAGATGAGTACACAGTGAGACTCTAGTCCCCTACACACATAAATGCATCCTAAGATCAAAATTTAAGTGGCATTACCTCAACAACTTCTGTTCCACCATTTTGAATGCGGTTTGTCAGATATTCTGTTTCTTCTTTAGTGAAGGAGCAAGGAGGCTTGACCTGTAAAGACAGACAACTTCTTGAGAATCTTTCCCACTTGTACTGCAGCCAATTTACTGTTTGAAGGAAACATAAGAAACATCTAAAGAAGCTGAAACTTGTATAGATCTATGTAAGACCTGTGACAGAAGTGGCAAAATGGTCACTCCTGCATGACCACCAACGACTGGAACATCAACCTCCCTAGGATCAAGTCCCAGAACTTCGGCCTACGACAAAATTATGAGATTGGAAAATGAGAACCATGAACATCAATGATAGTAAGTACACACAAACTTCATTGACTAATACTTACAACGAAAGTATTTGCTCTAACAACATCAAGCATCGTAACTCCTAGAAGTCGCTTTGGGTCATAAGTTCCGGCCTTCTTGAAAACCTCAGCTGCTATAGGAACTGTAGAGTTCACTGGATTACTGATCAAGTTGACAATTGCCTTAGGGCAGGCCTTTGCAATTCCCTCACAGAGGGTCCTGACAATTCCGGCATTGATGTTGAAAAGATCATCCCTTGTCATTCCTGGCTTCCTTGGAACACCGGCAGGTATGATCACAAGGTCTATGCCTGTGAGAGCACTCTCAAGCTGTGGCTGGCCTAAGAAACCCCTCACCTAAATTCCAAGTACATGATATTTACTTGGTAATTAGACAATGGTGGCAGAATGAGGCCCTAAGTTTAGTACTTAATCAAAAACTTAACTTCAAGACTTGTATATCAGCCGTTAGATCATATATGGATGACTAAGATGAATCTCATCCACTTAATTAAACTGTACATCTTATCCGTTCATATCTAATCTAACAGTTCATATGCAAGTTCCATATCTTACAAACATCAACAGAAGAACTTAAGCCTCAGTGCAATATGGAAATGTAACGACATTTTTATGAAAAGTAGATTGAAAGCTAAAGTTGATGAAGTGTGAATTACCACAGCACCAGTGTCCATGTGACTAATGTCAGCTGTGACACCCGGGGCATTAACAACATCATAGAGATGAAGAACTGAAACCAGTGGGTTAATTTTCATGAGCATTGCAAGAGGTTGGCCAATGCCTCCGGCAGCACCCAAAATCGCCACTTTAAAACCCGGTGCCCCGCCTTTGGCTCTGCAATCAGCTCTTCTCAAAGCAGAACCATCCTCCATCTATTTTGCAGCACACAATCCAGACATCAATATATATTGTTTAGCAGCATCAATCTCAACTTAACAACAAATTGAACGTTCTTGATTGATAATTCTAAGTTAAACAACTTTGTTTATGTATCTAATGCAACAGAAAAAAATTTAGTTGAACCAAGTAGAAAAGAAAATGAAGGCGTGGCATGCATTTGTTTGAAGCCAAATGCACCGTCAACTTTGTGCAAGCAAACAGAAAAACCCAAGAGAGAAAACCTGGAGATTTGGTGGAAACAGATGAGCTGAGATCCTTGCAATGCGTCCATTAGCTTCCACACTTGGCTCCATTATCTCTCTGTTTTCTCAGACAAAGGGAGAGTGAGAGATTTAACTGTAAAGCAATAAACAAGCTTAGCCTATACCGTACCTGCCATGGACAATAAATAATTAAATAAATACAAAGAATTCCATTTAGAAAAATAAAAAAAAACAAAGAGATAATTTTGAAGGAATGATACATAATTTTTGCCATATTTAATTTGTGTGGAAACAAATTATTTTGAATTCTTATCCTATCCCATTTCTCAATTGTGGCTCTCACAATTTTTAAGTGAGAAACCTACACCTGTCTGATTTGATGCTGACTTTATTATAGTGACGTGGGCCCATTCCTAGATGTGGCCCACCAATTTTGTTCATCACTGTATTTTCTTGGATAAATAGCCAACCCAGAAAAAGGATTTGAAGGAAAAACATTCTGGGCCACCCAAGCGCCTATAGGAGCCCAAAATTACTGAGTTAGGAGACTGGAAAAGTAAGGTCCATTGGACTTGAGAATTCTACCAATTCTCATACAACTTACTAGATTGGAAAATATAGGTAAAATAGACACATAAAAATCTAGGGTGTACCATCACCAAAAGAAAGTTGAGATATTCACGGGTGATATAGATAAATTCTATATTATTTAGTTTTTATAAACAAACTCAAAAAAAAAAAAATGATACTATTAAATTTAATTTTGATTATTAAATTACTTTGATACTCTATTAAGTGTTTTAGGTTTTTTTTTTTTAAATGAGGTTTTGGGGTTGGGCTTTTTTTAAGAAATAAATTGCAGTTTTGTAATTTATAGGAAGTTTAAAGTCTCTTTACTATGTTGTAAATGGGTTTTTGATGTGTTTTTAAAATTAAATTTCGTGTGAGATTTGTTTTATAATTTGAACACCTATATTGGATATAATAGTAAATCTCTCAAGAAAGTTTAGGGTGTATGGAATTGAAAACTTAAGTTTAGTTAACTGTTAATATTTTTGGTGATTTTCAATTGTTAATGGATATGATGTTTATAATTTGAATTAAAATAATACTTATTAACGATTATCAGTCATCCACGTTGTACATGCGCGTAAACTATTAATACTAACAATTTTGTTGAATTTTCGGCTACAAAGTTGAAGATAAAGAGAAAAAGACACCAGAAAAAAGTGAGATGGGATGGGATGGGATTGGTGAGGCAAAGAGGTTTCTTGTGGTCGTAAAGACAAAGAGGTTTTAAAGTCCATGAATCAAAGAAATTTTTCTAGGATCTTTTGTGTTCATGGTTGTTGGGTACATGGGGCCACAAGTTTGGTATGTCTTTGACTCTGGGCTTGATGTCTAGCTAACATTCACTGAACTAGTTCCCAGTAGGCGTAGAGATTCCACCACCTCCTTTCTTTGCTCCTTAGTCATTTTGACTTGCTCACTGAAATTTAAAGAGTTTTAGCATCATCAAAATATTTTACATTTAACTTCTTCTTTTTAAAAATAAAAATAAAAATAAAAAGTTGAGGACACTCATGACCAGGGCAAACTCCAGACTTTTTCAAATTTACAGAAGAATTTACATATTATCCATCAAATACGAAATTATTAACAGTAGAATCGCACACCGGTGGAGCATCACACAATACATGAACTTTATCGACTAAACCAACCCCTCTTGGTAATTACATTTAACTTGAGCAGCAAAATACCCTTCCTTTCCTCAAAAGATACTTTTAGAAAAGATGTATCAAATTTCTTTTTTGTAACTTAATAGGATGTTTCAAACAAAAGGAAGATTGGTATTAGTGATGTGATGACCGGTAGTGGTACACATGAAGAGGTCATATATTATTCAGAAGAGATATGGTTGTTGTCTTTTGAATAAAATTTTCACCTTAATCATACTATTTTCATACACCACGGCATCGTTTGGTGACTCAACGTGAACGTAAAAAATTCCACATAAGATAATTATTAAAGTTAACACATTTGAATTATCAGCCTTTTGAGTAAATATAGTATTGCAATTAGCTAGTAAATCCAACTGTGTCAACTTCATACACTTATCTTGTGTGTATATTTTTCTCCAATGTTGTTGAATTTTCTTGAGGCCTAATCATTCATTTATGGTTCCATGGCTTCCAGGTAATTTACCGGTTATGCTTACGTGGCATCTTAGGCTACGCGTGGCAGAAGGTGAAAGCCCAGTCAATCCTGGCGGCTAGATCAGATTCTTTGTCTGTGCCTGGCCTGTGATATCAATGTAAACGTATTAACACGTGTTTTTATTTTCTTAACCAACACATGCATGAACAGGTGAGACTCCAAAGGTTATTAATTGCTTTGTATCCCACTTTCTTCTTTTTCTTCTCTTTTTCTTCTGTTCTTTCTTTCATTGCTGGTTTTGGAAGCATTATGCAACAAGTCTCAGTGTGAATCAAACAGCCGACTAGACTTTTACTCACATTGGACTGATTGGGCGGTGGAGGAACTGCTTTTTATTGAAGACTCTAGTTTTGAAATTTTACAGTCATAATAAGCCGATGCATTTTTAGTGTAAATAAACTTTTTTCTCCTTTGCAATTTGAACCTCATTTATTTAACAAGAAAACATATTGTCATGTAACATATTTTAGTTTTTTTAAAATTTAAAAGAACTCAAAGCAGATTTAAAAGATATTTTAAAAATCTCAGAGTTTGATAGCGTGTCATGCCTAAAACCGTTAGATTATTATAATGTTGTGTAGCGTAACGTAGAGAAATACCCAATATATACAAGCTTGGCATCCTTGTGATTAGTAGTATGTTTAAAAGAAATCCAATTATCTTGGATAAACAATGGAGTTTTTTGGATAATCAATATAAAATATAGTTTCCACTTTTAGACTGAACAATATTGGGCAATTATTTAATGAAATCCATCAGATTTATGAAAACCATGCTTCAAACTTCAACTTTGCGTACCAAAATTTTCTTCTTTCCCCACACAGTCTCAGCACACGTGAATGTCTCTCTCTCACAATGCGAACCCATGAACTCATATTCCAAGCCAACTTTTTTTTCATATTCCACTTCCCTTCCAAAGTTGCCACCCCGTGACAACCAAAATCTAACACAACCTTAGCAATTCCCCCCAGCTTCACACCCACTACCACCGGACGGCATGTCGTTCAGGCAACGGCTTCCTCCGACGACACCTTTTCTCATTCTGCTCTTCCTCTGCCTGTGCCTGCTTTCTCCATCCACATCAAACGAGCTTGAACCGCTCTTCAAGCTCAAGACCGCCCTTCAAGGCTCAAACCCAACTGTTTTCACTTCTTGGACAGAAGCCACTCCCATATGCAGCTTCACTGGTGTTGTCTGCAACTCCAATGGCCTCGTCTCTGAAATCAACCTTTCTCAACAAAAGCTTTCTGGGATTCTTCCATTCGACTCAATTTGCTCGCTTCAATCTTTAAAGAAGCTTTCTTTGGGATGGAATGGCTTGCACGGAAGCCTAACAGACGACTTGAAAAACTGCACGAGTTTGAAGCAGTTGGATTTGGGTAACAATTCATTTACAGGGAAAGTTCCTGACTTGTCATCTCTGAGCCAATTAACCCTCTTGAGTCTGAATGGTAGCAGATTTTCAGGGGCATTTCCATGGAAATCACTAGAAAATCTTACCCAATTAACTTTCTTGAGCCTTGGAGACAACCCATTTGAGCTAAGCTCATTTCCTGCAGAGGTTATAAAGCTTGACAAGCTTTATTGGCTGTACCTCACAAATTGCAGCATCACTGGACAAATCCCAGAGGGTATTGGAAACCTTATTCTGCTTGAAAATCTGGAGCTTTCTTGTAACCAACTGTCTGGTGAAATTCCACAAAGTATTTCAAATCTCAAGAAGCTCAGGCAGCTTGAGCTTTATGAAAATTTGCTTACTGGGAAACTCCCAGCTGGGCTTGGTAGCCTTCCAAGCCTTGTGAATTTTGATGCCTCCGCTAATAAGCTTGAAGGTGATCTGTCTGAGCTGAGGTCCTTGACCCAGCTTGCCTCTCTGCAACTCTTTGAAAACCAATTAGAAGGAGAGATTCCTGAGGAGTTTGGGGAGTTCAAGAGCCTTGTTAAGCTCTCGCTTTACAAAAACAAGCTCACTGGTACTCTTCCTCAAAAGCTTGGTTCTTGGGCAGGCTTGGATTATATTGATGTATCAGAGAACTATCTGACCGGTCCTATACCACCTGACATGTGCAACAATGGAAAAATGGTTGATTTTCTTCTGCTGCAGAACAATTTCACAGGTGGGATCCCGGAAAACTATGCCAATTGCAAGTCTTTGAATCGGTTTCGTGTGAGTAACAATTCGCTTTCGGGTAGTGTCCCTGTTGGAATGTGGAGCTTGCCAAATGTTATCATCATTGATCTTGCTATGAATCAATTTGAAGGTCCTCTGGCACCAGATATTGGTAAGGCAAACTCTTTGTCATTGTTGCTCTTAGCTAATAATAGATTCTCAGGTGAGTTGCCTGATACTTTGTCAGAAGCTACCTCATTGGTCTCAATTCAGCTGAGTGTGAACCAGTTTGAGGGTCCAATCCCAGAAACAATTGGGAATTTGAAGAAATTAAGCAGTCTTCATTTGGACCAAAATATGTTGTCTGGTACCATACCAGACTCATTAGGCTCATGTGTTGGTATCTCTGAAATAAACCTTGCCCAAAACAATATTTCTGGCCAAATCCCATCAAGTCTGGGATCATTACATAACCTAAACTCCTTGAACCTATCTGGAAACCAACTTTCCAGTGAAATTCCTACCACTTTGTCATCGCTCAAACTCAGCCTTCTTGATCTGACAAACAATCGGTTGATTGGACGCATACCGGAATCACTATCCATTCAAGCCTTTAGTGGAAGCTTTGATGGGAATCCGGGTTTGTGCAGTCGGAACATGCAAAATGTGAGGCCTTGTTCTTCAAATTCAGGAACTTCTAGAAGACCCCGAATATTCCTGTCCAGTTTCATTGCTGGAGTACTTGTTCTGCTTGTTGTGGTTGCTGTTATCTCGCTCTTGAAGCTGAGGAGGAAGAGTCTTGACCATCCATTGAAGAGTGATTCTTGGACTATGAAGCAGTACCATGTGCTAAGCTTCACAGAAAAGGAAATCCTGGACTCAATCAGAGCTGAGAATTTAATTGGCAAAGGAGGTTCAGGGAATGTATACAAAGTTGCACTGAGTGATGGGAAAGAACTTGCTGTAAAGCACATTTGGACCACTTCAGACACCTGTGACCGAAAAAGTTACCGAAGCAGCGCTTCCATGTTGAAGAAGTGCAAACCCAGGTCCTCAGAGTATGATGCAGAGGTGGCCACACTGAGCTCTCTGAGGCATGTGAATGTGGTGAAGCTCTACTGCAGCATATCAAGTGAGGACAGCAATCTGCTGGTTTATGAGTACTTTCCCAATGGGAGCTTATGGGATCAGCTGCACACAAGTAACAAGATGAAGATGGGGTGGGAGGTGAGGCATGAGATTGCATTGGGGGCTGCAAGGGGGTTGGAGTATCTTCACCATGGTAATCACAGACCTGTGATACACAGGGATGTGAAGTCTAGCAATATTCTGCTGGATGGGGATTGGAAGCCAAGAATTGCTGATTTTGGGCTTGCCAAGATTATGCAGGTTGGTGCAGATTGCACTCATGTCATTGCTGGGACAGTTGGGTACATAGCTCCAGGTAATTTTTCTTTCCTTTTCTTTTCCTTCATGAATTAACATGTAACAGTTGACACCGAAAAATCTGATTAAATTTGTCTTTGTGTTTTGCGGTTCAGAGTATGCATATACATGCAAGGTCAATGAGAAGAGTGATGTTTATAGCTTTGGGGTGGTCTTGATGGAATTGGTCACAGGGAAGAGGCCAACTGAGCCCGAGTTTGGAGACAACATGGATATAGTGAGCTGGGTTTGCAGCAAAATGCAGTACAAGGAGAGTGTGCTTGAATTGGTAGACTCAAGCATCTCAGATTATCTAAAAGAAGATGCCATCAAGGTGCTGAGCATTGCAATTCACTGCACCGCTAGGGTGCCGGTTCTAAGGCCTTCCATGAGAATGGTGGTTCAAATGCTGGAAGAGGCAGAGCCTCGTAAACTCACCAGCATAAATATTACCAAAGAAGGGTAAAAATACCCACAAGATGGCACAGAAGTAGCACAATTGAAGGCAGAAGTTATGGTTCATTTCATATATAGCCCAACATACACAATACAAAAAATACACAAGCAATGCTCTGTCTGTGAACTCCAATAGTCTTCCTAGCTCCCAGAGAAGCTCCTGCCTACAAAACTTGGGAAGGAGCTCTAGTATTTAGATCTATGCTTTGCAGGAGAGTTTAGTTTAGTTTAGTTTTTTTGGTTTTTTTTTTTTTTGCCCCCTCTTCTTTTTCCTGCTAATTCAGAGGGTGTTACTTTGTAATATAATTGTGTAATAAAGCCATCACTTTGGTTACATTTTATTCTTATTTTAATTTGGATTCCATTCCATCCATTCTTTTTTTTTTCTTTTCTTTTTTGAAAAAAAATTTAAATTATAATAATTTCCCTCCTATTATTATAGTATAGAATATATAGATTTTGTCTTATATAAAAAAAAATTATTCCATTCCATTTTAATTTGGATTAGCAATTAACCAACGCCACCTAAGAAGAACAATGATGAGGTTGAGCATCTTGGGAATAGCATTGAGTTCCAATTCCTATTATTGCGCATCCCTTTCCGTCATTCCACCCATCCCCACTTCTTCTTCTTCATCCTCCTCTCTCTCATTCTCCAAGAAGTTCACTCCTTCAGCTTCAGGTCTCTCTCTCTCAAATCCCAACTTGACAGGAAAGTTTGTGACAGGGAAGAGGAATTTAGTTTTACGCGGGCAAAGTGGTGGCTTTGAGAGTGAGCTCAAACCAGGTGATTTGATGGAATCGGAGAAGGAATTCCCGGAATTCAACCGAAACCTTTACCCGAGTATAGAGCCGTACAGTTCTGGCTTTCTGAAGGTTTCGGATATTCATACAATCTATTGGGAGCAGTCTGGAAATCCAAATGGGGATGTAAGTGCCCCACTGCCTATGCGATTTGGGTTTTTCAAGTTGTTGTGTTTTGAGTTTTTTTTTTTTTTTCCATCTTGTTCATTTAGAGTGTGAATTCTTCATATATTAAGATTTCAAATTCCAAATCTTTAAGAACTGGGATTTGCAAATCATCTCAAAGTAATAGGATTTACATTTTGTAAGTGAGCTATGGTATTGTAAAGTTGGCCTTCTTCTTGTTATTGTTGCTTGATGGTTTGCCCTCTTGAGACTTGTTGTATGTTTTAAAACTTTGTTGAAACTGTCAACTGGCAAGGTCTGTTGGTGGAGGTACCTCGTATTGGTTAAGGTTTTCATGTGAGGTCCAACACTGATTCATGCTCACTCTGACCCTCTTGTTCTCCTATGCGGACTTAACACCTACATGTTCCAGGTGAAAAGGAAAAAAGGAAACTTTAATTTTTCTTCTCATTTCTGGGCCTACCCAAATTTCCTTGTCTGTTTTATCGAATGAATAAAATGTTCCATAGTAAGAATATGTGGCTACATATTAGATGGGTGTTGTTTAAAGAAGATGTAGTGTACTAATTTTATATTGTATTTCTGAAAGTTCCATGTTGGTTGGTGATTTTGATACTAAATTTTTTTTAAATGGTTGTGAATTTTATCCTGCAGCCTGTAGTCTTTCTTCATGGGGGTCCAGGAGGAGGAACTGCACCAAGTAATCGCAAATTCTTTGATCCTGATTTTTACAGAATCATTCTATTTGATCAGGTTAGGACTTTAACCTTTATGCTAAGTTATTAGATACATTTTAATTTCTCCCACAGTTTTTATCTGAAGTTATTTCCTTATCTCCAGCGAGGTGCTGGGAAAAGTACCCCACATGCTTGCTTGGTAGAAAATACCACATGGGATCTAATTAGTGACATTGAAAAGCTCAGGGAACACTTGGAAATTCCAGAATGGCAGGTCAGTATGTAATTTCTAGCTCTCGATAAAGTAAAAACCACGGTTGTTTGATATGCCTGAGTACATATAATTTTCTTTACTTTGTCATTCAGGTTTTCGGTGGGTCATGGGGTAGTACACTTGCCCTTGCATATAGCCAACTACACCCTGATAAGGTGCATAACTTTGTTGATTTTACAATTAATTCTTTTGCTGGGATTCCAAATCTCTTGATACAGGTCATCTGTACTTTTAATTTTATCTACTACATGGTATAGTTTTTTACTATACTTTGATGTTGTTATAAGGTTACTGGCATGGTTCTTAGAGGGATTTTTCTTTTGAGAAAGAAAGAGATTGATTGGTTTTATGAGGGTGGTGCTGCTTCCATATTTCCTGACGGTATGTTACAATTTCTTTTCTGTTGGCATAAACCATAATATCTACCTCTCAGGTTTTGGTTAGAAATTTCTATAAATGGATGTTTTGAAGTACATTTTCATAGTTTCTCAAACCCTTTTTGCATTGACTATGATTACTGCACTGTTCTTCCATTATATCAGTCACATAAGAAGTGCAATTGTGGAATTTCCAACTATTATTATTAAGAGATTCCAATTATTAGATGTTACAAAACATTGTTGGGGGCTTGAGTTTCTGATGTAGTAATGTTGGACTTTGATAAAACTTGTTAACGATTTATAGTTTTAAAAATCATAAACAAAGACAGTTTTGTTTTTCTTTCCAATAACTATACTTGGCCTTGGCATGTTTATTAGTTTTTTTAAGTGGCTGATTGCTTGTGCTATTTTCAAATATATAGCTTGGGAGCCATTTCGAGATCTTATTCCAGAAAATGAGAGGGGAAGTTTTGTCGATGCCTACGGGAAGAGATTAAACTCCGATGATCGGGAAGTACAAGTAAGACATGCCTGGTTTTGGGCATATGCTGCTTTTAAAAAAAATGATATTTTAAGCTCGTTCTCTTTAAATCTTTCCAAATTTCTTAGTATGCAGCTGCTAGAGCATGGACCATGTGGGAAATGATGACTGCCCATCTTTTTCCAAATAATGATAACATCAAGAAAGGAGAGGACGATAAGTTTTCATTGGTAGGTTGATTCACGGATGAGTATAAAGTATCTTGCATAGTTTATGCACTGATGACTGAAATTCCCTTTTGACTTATAATGGTATTTGCTTTGCTGTGTCCAGGCATTTGCAAGGATTGAAAATCATTACTTTGTGAACAGAGGATTTTTTCCTTCAGATGGGTTCCTGTTAGATAACATTGATAAGATAAGGCATATAAAAACTACAATCGTACAGGTAAATATTTTATATTCTTCCATACATCATGGACATACTCTTTTAATTAGGGGCACGATATTTGGTTACCTAATGATGTATTATCTGCTGTCGCTGGGCCAGTTTTTTTGGCTTAGGGTATCATTTAAAATTTATGAGTACGTATTTTAGGAATTGGTTTAAATGGATAATGGAGTTAATAGACCCCTTGCTTACTGCCCATTTTTATGCATTTAGTTCAGTGGATGATGTTTATGTGCATCATGGGGTTGAAGGCAAAAACTTAATTTTCGATAGTAGAAGACTAATAACTGACATTTGATATTAGGAACCTTGATATTTTATTTTCGATAATAGAAGACTAATAACTTAGATTTGATATTGTAGGAACCTTGATATATTTATATATGTAAATTTTCTCCATTAGTATGATAATACGTCCAACATCATTTCCACGTCCAGTAAACATATGTGCTTATGTGTGCACCTTGAGGGAACATTGTCAATCTAGTATCAATTGTGAGTTGAAAGAACTATAACAATTGATTTTGCAGGGAAGATATGATGTTTGCTGCCCCATGATGTCAGCTTGGGATCTTCATAAAGCATGGCCAGAAGCTGATCTCAAGGTAAGTAGACCATTTATCTTGCTGTAAACTGGTTTCAGCTTTATATACCAAGCATTTGTTTTGCTGTAAAATTATTTCTGCATGAGCAAAAAGTAGACTAAAGTTATGTGTTCTCGTTTTTATGATGCCAATAAAGGGAAATTTTCAGGTGTATTCTACATAATAATTTATTCCAGAAATATTTTATGTAACTGTGTAAGATGCAGAAGGTCCTGCATCATGTGTACCGCTAATTGCACTCACCTGAATTGCGGTAGTCTTAGTTCCCTTTTTATGAAGAAATTACTAAATAATTTTGCTCTTAACAGGTTATTCAAGATGCAGGGCATTCTGCTAATGAACCAGGAATAGCTGCAGAACTTGTGGCCGCAAATGAGAATCTGAAACACATGAAGAAAGGAGGACAGGAAAACAAAGATAAGAATATCAGAGAATAAGTGACAGTCTTCCCACTTAATTGCCATGGAAGTGTTGGAATATTGTATCAGTTTAGTGTTCCCCTTTGTATCAAAGCTGTTTGGCGGGGAATTGGATGAGGGCTGTTGAATATGTAGACATTCTGTTTGATATGCTCATAAACTTGTTGGCCTCTAAACTGAAACTCTTCCATACCATGAAGGAAGTTGAGGTTCCACCCCAAAACCAATTGGCAATGGGGGGAGTAACCCAACTCCTTATAAGCCCTTGCAAGGTTTTCTAACTTTCCAATATGGGACTCTTTTACCTTCACATTCTCACACGCCCCTACATGTGTGACGAATTTTCAAGCCTAACACGTGGACAACACATTTTGGATGACGTGGAGCACGTGTGGCCGTTGGGCTTTCACACGTAGGCAACCCGCTCTGATACCATAAAGGAAGTTGAGATTCCACCCCAAAACCAAATGGCAATGGGGGGAGTAGCTCAACTCCCTATAAGTCCTTGCTAGGTTTCTCAACTTTCCAATGTGGGACTCTTTACCTTCACATTCTCACATTTCATTCATCTTTCAGTCTGGGTAAGAAAGAGAAGAAGACATATAGAATGGTTTAATTTTTTTTAGCTTTAAATTAATAATTAAAATAATCAACTTTTTCTCTTCTATTTTCCATCCCTCCTCTCCTCTCTTTATACATATATATTATATCTTAAAGATAGAGATGGTTGGTTCCCACATTTTGGGAGTCAGAGAGCTTGCGAATTGCACCAGGTGCATAAGTCTCAGTACCTAAAAGGTAAACAATTAGAAAATTAAGGACCAGGTGTATTGCCTTTGTCCTTTAAATGAATAAATACAATTCAATCCTCTCTCATGTTTGATTAAAGAGCAAGTATATATTGCCTTTGCCCTTTAAATGAATAAATACAATTCAATCCTCTCATGTTTCAGTACGCCCCCACAAGCCTAACAACCAGAATACATATAAGCAAGCAAATACAATTCAATGATGTTATTGAACAAACAAGAAGATATCATACAACAGAAGAAAATAAGTTAGTTTTGTTGGGCATCCATTAACTCATTTTCCTTGTGCAGCCCCGTGCAGCTCTTCGGTATGTGAATACTGTGAAAATGTGGCTCTTTTGGGATAGTTGCAGGCCTTCTTCCCCTTGACAATGACCTGGAAGGGGTGCAATTGGTTGCTGGAGAAGCACTGCAGGGGTTTGCTGCTTTCTTGGGTCTTATATTTGTCCACGAGGTTTCCTTTATTACACTGAGTTGACAAGGTGTCTTGGGGGAAACCAATGCCTTCCTCCCAGTTGAATCTACCCTGCAAAAGAAAAGGCTAGTATGATTAAGTTTTGATGAACATAGACCCTTTGTCACTGAAGATGATACTGCAGACAAATTTATTTTGAAGTTTTGAGAATAAAAAGTACTCACCCTCTGAGTCTCACAAATTTTTTCTGCACCATTGGTGATTTAGTCCTTTCCTTATCTGGTTTTTGTATTCTGTCCAGGCCAGGTTCATTTTGCGGAGTTATTAAAGACAAATTTCTTTCGAAGTTTCTTTTTGAAGTCTTCTTAGCTCCCTTCTTTCCCTGCATAGTACCATAAGAACTTGATCAGATACCTAGGCAAAGACCCTCAAGAGTAATCTATTTTCAGCGAAGACAACGAGACTTACATTTTCATCTAGTTGTGTTCTTCTGTCGAATCTCTTTTCACTGCCTCCTTGGGTATCATTCTCATTGTCACTTTGTCCAAGGCAGTTTTTAGTCATCTAATCAGGAATGAATGTATTAGCCTGGAGCTTTATTTATGACATGCTAGAAAGGGGTAAAAGAAAGTTCAACTACAGACTTACCTGTACCACTTTCTGTTTATTTATTGGCTTTGCCCCTGGGAGCTTGACTAATGTGATTTCCTTAAGAGGTGCATGAACTTTTTTCTCCAAAGTTGCTTCCTTAAGCATCCCTCTTTCCTAGAAAGAGAACCAAAATCATATCAGATATCCTGGACATTGACTGTTTATTAAAGAAAATGGTCAGAAAAGGTTCCGCATACATCAGTTCTAAACCTAAAAGGTTTAGGGTTTGTAGACTTTGGTTTCCTATTCTTCATCCCTTGAGCATTGGTGGCAGCAGATGTAGAGCTCTCTTTCTTCATCTCTTGAGCTTGATTGACCTGCATCATTGTTCAAGTGTTAGCAGGCATAAAAAAACATGAATGACAAAAGTTTAACAGAAACTGATAGTACACTAGAAGATATGATATTATCGTATGATTTTCAAGGGGTTATAAGAAGCCACCTTTTGTGAGTTTTTATAAGGACCATGCTTGCCCAGATTTTTCCTCTTGGAGTGACCATTAGTATTCAGGTCTCTGTAATCACTTGAAATTTTTTAATTACAATTGAGTTCTACAAAAAATACAGAGAACTGAAAAGTAAAGAAGCACAAGTCCACACACCTGTTCTCATCAGAAGCTTTATTATTTTCTTTATCATCACTCTCAAATACCTCATTTTCATTTTCTGGGTTGTCAGAGGCCAAAGAATTTTCTTTATCATCATCTTTGTCCATGTTTTCAACGGTTTTCGCCTTCTCTGAACTTGACTTTATTTTCTCCACATGACCATTTCCATCTTTGGCATTCTCCTTATCATCATTCTCTTCTGAATCCCCGTGTTTGGAACTTGACAAGGAGGTAGGGTCACCTTTGGAGGTCTCTGATAGGACTTCAACTTGATTCTCACCTAGTGGAGGTTCTGAGGTTTTTCCAGTTCCGGTACACTGTTCGTCACCATTTACTCCACCACTCTTAGCAGTACCTGACAAGGAGAACCCTTCAAGAGTACCATTTCTTGATTTTTCATCAACCTCCATGTCGGCGGAATCGTTGTCATTAATCCCTTCATGAGTCACAGTATCACAACACTGTTTCAAGTCTGTTTCCTTGTTCTTTCTCTTCATGGATTTGGCTTCCTGGCCCTTGCAATTGTTGGAATGCAATGAATCAAAAACCCGGCTTTTAACTTCCCGCCCTCTGAATTGTTTTCTTGAAGTATCTAAAGGCAATGGCTTGTTATACCCCAATACATGTTTCTTTCCACTGGTGATCTCAAGTTTCTTCATGGCTGAACACATTTTTCCCACAGGACTACCCCATTCCTTCGAAACTTTGGTTCTTACAGCCTTCTTTGGAGAGTGAAATACCAGAGCTTTAGCCACCACCC
Source organism: Prunus dulcis (assembly GCF_902201215.1). Classification (NCBI taxonomy): domain Eukaryota; kingdom Viridiplantae; phylum Streptophyta; class Magnoliopsida; order Rosales; family Rosaceae; genus Prunus; species Prunus dulcis. Next base: position 14,397,001 of record NC_047657.1, on the reverse strand, counting down.
TATTCTTTGGCACTGCAACATTTTTCAGTTTGGGGTTCCTAACACTTCGAAATGTGTCTGGATTTGAGATGGGTTTTCTATTCCTTGGACTAGTGAGAGCTTTGGCCACAGAAGATGGTTGCTTTGCCTTAACATTTGGGGTTGCACTGATCTTTTGAAGAGGTCTGGCTTTATCTTTGACATCAACCATCTTACGAGAGAACGAAGAAATCAGGGCCAACCTTGATACTCTAGGCTTGGAAGATTTTGCAGGAGCAGTAAGTGGGCATTTCAAACTACATAGCAAATAAAAATAAAAGGGTATATCATTATAAGCCCAATTACAGAATTATGAAAAACAAATTGGAATTTAATCAATTGAAAGCTTTGCATATATACCTTGGTGTTTTTCTGTGTCTTACATTAGGACTTCTCGCTGCCATGACCTGCAAAACTCATTATTGTCATATCAAAATAAAGTGAATTATGTAATTCCAATTCGAACCGAAAACAAAATTTAATACTCACCCGAAGAACAAAGTTTTTGTAGACTGCTTCAGAGTCCAATTCTTCTTCATGCTTCTGATCACACCCTACAAAATAAACACCAACACAAACTTCCTTATCGGACAAAAAAGGGGTTTTTATTTCTATAATTAGGCTTCCTGACTTAGCCCTGTCACTGACTCACTGTGATTCTGAATTGCATATTACCATGTCAACTGGATCAACCCATTAAAGTCTTCAACTCAAATTAATTATCTTTTAGTTGATTTTGTTCATTTCCTAATAAAGAATCATCAGTTAATTAATTTATTACCCCTTCAATTTCCCAGCAACCAAACAGAGAGCTTCAAATCAAACACATCAAAAACAGAACCAAATATAATAAAGCGGATCAAAAGCTAACAGATACATAAAATTCATTTCCAAGCTTGAAACTTTTAAAGCAAGAGCTTCATCTGATTAGTGAAAAACAAATAAATAAAGGGAAGAGATAAATTTGTGGGTTGCCGGGTTAGAGTGAAACGAACCAACTCGCATGCAGAACCAGTAGCGGTCGTCGGGTCGGTACGGGTCGGGTTCGGTGAAGTCGACGAACTTGGGCGCTTCGATCTTCTCGTAGAACTCGTCCCCGCCTTCCTCGCAGTCAATCTGCACGCACTTAGTTTCTTCCTCCATTTTCCACAGAGCGAAAAAGAGAAGGGAGCCTGAGTTGTGTGAGTGACAGAGAAAGCGAGTTTGGATTTGGGGAATGGAGGTCAGCGAAGAAGAGTGTGAAGTGTGAGAGAGTCGTTAGTTTTAAATTTGCCGTCTCTGCAAGTAGCCGTTGGGGAAAGGTTCTGATTTTCGGACAAGGATGTCAATGAAACGGTTTCTTAGGGGTGTTTTCGTCATTTCGGTCTTCCTGTCGCGGCGCACCATTTGCCAGCCAACTGTCAGATTCACCAACGGGGACTGTGTTGGGCCCAAGCCCAGGTTGATCCACAAAATAAATAAATATTTTTTGTAAAATTTTTAAAAAAAAATAGCAAACGTTAATAAGTAAGCATATAACTCTATAACAATTCATATATATCATATCAAGAAATTAAAAAACTAATCATTTTCTGTAGTTACTAATTAAATGTCCTAATCGAGTCTCGATTATTGGTGTTTTTTCCTTCTTTTGGGTTACAATGGAGTTCGATTCCGGAGAATTGTGGTGCCATGATGAAGGGGGAAGCTACCACCATTGTGGTGGGAACAATTCATTGGCGATTATTTGTGTTTGACGAGAAATTATAGAATACTACGGTAATACAGCCATGTGGTACATCTTATGCACGTGTTATAATATTAGTTGATATTTATAGATACTATTCCTTAAAAGAGGGGAAAATAAATCATGTCGTCCATCCATATTATAACACACGTACAAAATATGTCACGTGACTATACTATCGTAGTATTCTATAATTTCTTGTGTTTGACACTAACTCAACTCGTTTATTATTCGTGTTAAAGGCCGAATGATATGAGGGTATGTGTCACTGTTAAGTAATAATCAATCCAAATCTACTTAAATTGCCATGCTACAATTGTTTTGTGTAAATGGTTAATTACTCTTCTTGTTGATGACTTTCATTTCACGTACCAACTTCGTTGTATATTGGGCCTTACCAATTGAGGGTTGCCGAAGAGCTTTCTATGTGAAAACCCAACGATTATATTTCTGCTTCTGCTTTGGGTTTCTTGCTTTCATTTGTAGGCCCAAGTCTTCACAGTTTCCAAAACGTAAGAGGTCAAAACTCAAATGTTTGTTGTAAAAGAGCAAAACTTCGAAACTTGAGATCAATATGGATAGGATTTCAATTTTTCATAAGTGTTTTTTACTGATGTTTTATTATAAGTGATGATAAGTACGCTCATGTCTTCGAATCTCCCTTTTCTAATATCGCTTTTATAAAATAAAATAAAAACGTATAGTAATTGATAATCACAATGGATAGTGATAGTTTATGTGGGATCAATACAAGGACACAACTGAAAATATATCTCATTTTACGTTGTTTAAGGTTTAACTAAAAATGCAAAGGACCCACTAGTGTAGTGGTTTGGAGTATTTACTCTCTCGGCAAGGTCCTGATTCAAGTCCTAGCATTCGTGTTATGTGAGTGAGTTTAATATACTATCGCCCATTTCAATAGGAAATGTCCTCACAAAAAAAAAAACAAAACAAAGTTTAATTAAAAATAGAAAACAATTAATTTTTGTTTAAAGACCCACTATTATCATCAAATACATACGGTGTTAATTTTATTAAGAACTAAAAAACAAAGAAATAGATAAATACTAGAAATTTAATTATTTATATTAAGAGTGATTTTATAGCGTTCTACTTAATTTAAAGAGAGCGACCTTTATTTATGTAGGTAGATATTCAAAATCCTCAAATACTTCATGAATATTTATGTAAACTCTCCTCCCCAATCGTTTTTACTTAAAAAAAAAAAAAGATACCGCCTTATGTAGAGAAACAATGGAATAAATGATGAGATTGTTTGGGCAATGTTAAGGGATGAAGCTTTTTCATCCATTGAACCTAGTTACTCAAGGAAGGGCAATCAGATATTTGCATGAAGCTTTTTACCTATTACGAACTGACTTGACTTGAAAGAAAGAAGGCAATTTAATCGCCAAAGATATTTTCGAAAGCAAACAACAAATTAACCTAACCTGGCTCAGACAGATTATATACACATTGACTTTCTCGCTTGGCCCATGCAAAGGAGATAAAAAAGAATGATTTGATTGAGTCAGATTTGTTCAAATAAAGGGGGCTGCATGCGTGCGTGGAAAATAGAACATTTGTGTCAGCAAGTTTTGAAATAAAAAGGGACACCCTACATACACCCATAGTGTAAAATATTAATAACATTAATGAAATATCGAATATATTATCATTTTTTCAAGTAAATGATATTTTGAAATGTATTTATACACATATTATATAAATATCGATAATATTAATGTCAATAATTTCTCTCACACTTCAACAATATTTGACAAAAATATCGTTATAATATCGATAATATTGAGATGATGAAGACCAGTGGAGGATCCACCATGGGGTCAATGGGGTCAGACGACCCCATGGAGAAGAAGCAGCTTCGTGGGCCAGTTGGGGTTCTGTTTTTTATTTTTTTAAACTGCTTGGCAAAACAACGTCGTTTTGGCCAAGACAATTTTTAAAAAATGACATCGTTTTGGGCTAGGACTTTTTTAAAAAAAACACAAAAACAAAAGGGAACTGAACCCTCTAAAAAGCACAGACCCCAAAATTCACCTCCAAAATCCTAATTTTCATATTTCTCCTCAACAACAAACCCTAACCCCATTCTCCCCAAGACCTCCACCACCTCCTCCCTTGCCATCGCAGCCAAGGGTGCTAGCTGCAGTTCACTACCAGCCGTCCCCGCCACTGCCACTATTTTTGTGAAAGTTTACAATTCAATTCAAGTAACTTTTGTAACTTGTAATATTGTTGTTGACATTAATTATGAGTGAAAGTATTATCGTTTCATTTTTAATATTTTTTTCATCTTAAAAAATATATTGGGTAGTTTACACTATTATCATCAAATATATACGGAGTTAATTTTATTAAGAACTAAAAAACAAAGAAATAGATAAATACTAGAAATTTAATTATTTATATTAAGAGTGATTTTATAGCGTTCTACTTAATTTAAAAAGGGTCATCTTCATTCATGTAGGTAGATATTCGAAATCCTCAAATACTTAATGAATATTTATGTAAACTCTCCTCCCCCAATCGCTTTTACTTTAAAAAAAAAAGATACCGCCTTATGTAGAGAAACAATGGAATAAATGATGAGATTGTTCGGGCAATGTTAAGGGATGAAGCTTTTTCATCCATTGAAACTAGTTACTCAAGGAAGGGCAATCAGATATTTGCATGAAGCTTTTTACCTACTACGTACTGACTTGACTGGAAAGAAAAGGCAATTCAATCGCCAAAGATATTTTCGAAAGCAAACAACAAATTAACCTAAGTGACTTGACTATTTTTGTGAAAGTTTACAATTCAATTCTTTGTAACTTGTAATATTGTTCTTGACATTAATTATGAGTGAAAGTATTATCGTTTTATTTTTAATATTTTTTTATCTTAAAAAAATATTGGGTAGTTTACACTATGATCCCATGAGTGGCAATTCCTACATCCGCCACTAATGAAGACAATGAAAATTTTGAATAGTTATTTACACTAACACTCCCTGATGTTTCTTGTGTTTTTATAAAACCCCCTCATGTCTCAAAAATTACACACACCCCTTGATATTTCCAAGAAAAATTTCTAAGTTTTTCTTACAATTTCCGTGGTTTTTATTCAATTTTTATCGATATCGATACTATCCCGATATTTTCATCGAAATTTTCATATTTTTGGACTACTGATATTTCCGAAACCATCGATATTTTCGACATTACATACACCCAATCTTGATGAATGAAAATCCTAAATGCTTAATTTTGACACCTAAATTTTCTCTTTTTTTTTCTTTCTTCTGTTAATATATCACTACTAGAAAACCTCTGTATCTGCCACTGATATATCATATGTTTTTTGTCTCAAAAGTGTGTTGGCCACAAATTAAACATATACATAGTGGTCTAAGCATAATGTTGCCATGTATATTTTTTTTCCCACAACAAAAAGCATATGCGACCAATAAATGCCTGGATCGTTATGGAAATTATAACTTAGTTGATGAAATTGTAGAACAACATGAGTGGTCAAAAAGGGGGAGTAGCTACTTTTTTTCTGCATAAACAAGATTATCTGTTATTCATCATAAGTAACAACACATTTCGCTGCCGCTAGTGACGCATCTGGTATACTTTGGTGTGCTATCATCTTATACAAACCCCAAAAAAAAACAAAAAAGAGAGAGGGGAAAAAAAAAATAAAAAATCAGCTTATCTTGGTCCAAAACTGCATGTTGAAGAAACGTCGTGGAAATATAATTGGTCTTGAAGCTGCCACCTACAGTATGATCACCATTCCATGCAAAGTAGTGGATGATGCTATTGGTCAGAAATTGCAGGCCGACTGCCGACTACTAGGTCTCTACTCTTGTATTTTTTTTTTTTTTTTTAAATGCTGTGCATATTATTTTTAGACCTACCTTCACACCACAACAAAGTCAATATAGACACATCCACGCCTCAACCACCATGTTCTTTTTTTAAAAAATAAATTTCAGATTGCATATAAAAATATATATATGTAAATATAAATAGAACGCCAAATCAAGTTGCGGTCCATATATAATCACATTAATGGAGGTAGAAGCAATAACATGATATGAACGACTGACCTGTGACTCCACCAAACTTTGTTACATCACACCCACGAAAGAGGGCATTAAAATCCTAAATTAATTGTCTCTGAGCTCTATCTATGCCTCTATGAATAACATTAGAACAACCAGTTCTAAGCAAACAAAATTAATTAAAACCATATTATATATCATCCCGAGAGAGTGCTCAGTCAAACTCTTTGTATACTCTTATATTTATTTAGTGATCGAAGTAAATAAATATTTGCAACAAACATAATTTTAATATTAATTTATCCGGACGCATGATATTCAAAAATATATAATTTTTTTTTTCTGTGTGATTAATTATAGTTTATAATGTATTATCCCTGCAACTTTCTCCATATGAAATATCAACAAATGAATTAAAAAAACCGTGATTGCTTGGACTTGGCAAGTATGCTTAAGTCGACTATACTGGCATCTTCTTGGTAGCTAGATGGCAACTTCAAGGAAGCAAAATTATTATAGTGGGGATCAAAGACCTTGCCAACTCCCTCCATTTATGACCTAGCTAATCCCCCACCTTAGTGTGGCAGGACAATGTTGACATTAACATTAGAATTTAACCATGTCTTTTTCTTTTTGTCCCTACATATATATCATTCAAAGTATATACTCTAAAACAATATATATATATATATATATCCGATGATCAAGACAATTCCCGCGAAACCCTTTCATTTCATAGAAGTTTATTCTTATTCTTACAAAGTAAATAGTATTTTCTATCACCCAAGAGTGCTAAATTATCTTAATACACAAGATAATATTGTTGTGTTCTCTAATGATTAGTCCTAATCCCTATCCATATTTCCTGATTCACACCATGAGGTCTTCAAAAAATAAATTTTAATTTATATCAACTAGGAGTCTATAGGACAAATCATTATTTCATCATACCAAACCACTCCAGCTATTAGTATATTGCTGAATAAATTAGATGTGTCACATACAAAAGTTTCTCCTCAATAAATGCAGCATTGTGTGAAAGGTTTCCAAATTATAATTAAATGTAATATAAAAGTAAGACAAGGCATTGATTGGATTTTTTTTATTTTTTATTTATTTTTAATACAAGTGATAGTCTAAACTATATGGGAGGAGATTTCTCACACACACGCACATAACTAAAATATCATGGAAATTCGAACATAAAACCTCTTGTGTGCAAATCAATGCACTGGACTAGACCCGTTGGTCATTGACTGGAGTTCAACTATCTATTCTTTTAGCTAGGATGAACCATATTTGGAAAGATTAAGAGAAAAAAATATATATTTTAGACTACTGTTCGAGTTTTTGGACATTCTTGTAAATCGATTTTGAAAAGAACAAATGCTACCTTTTGAGTTCTAACAATTGCCATTCATAGCATATTTGTATAGTAATAGTGAGTAGAATATCAACGCTTGTTTTTTACAATCAAACAATTCAAATTCACGGAACGGGGCAATCTATATTTAGGTTACCCACAATTCTTACTTCACAATAAAAGAAGAAATGTTCTACTGAAGGAAATAATAAATAAAAACGTGATTAAATATATCACTTGACTTGTAGTTGGAAAACGGTCTTGATTTGCAAATCAATGGTCTCATATTCGAACTCTCATGACACCTTAGTAAAAGTACTTTCACCTATTTGCCATGGCAAAAGACAAGGGCATTTACTATTCACATGAATAGTATTTGCCCTAGTAATATTTTTGTTATTTTTCCATCCATTGTCATGACAATCCAAGAACAATTACTATTCACATGGGATTAATTTTTTTCTATGTTCGAGATTAATTAAAAAAAAAATTCTGAAGTTTTTGGTAAATTTTCAGAATTTTTTTTTTTGGTCACTGACGTTAACGCCCTCAAACAACAGCTCGAACTGTTCTTGCCTTCGAGCTTGCTCAAGCTTGGTAGAGCCCACCATCTGCCTGAGCTAGATTCAATGAGTAAGTTTTGCTGTATGAAAATCCCCTCCTCTTATAATTTTTATGAAAGTATAATATGACTTTCTCAATGCAAACAATTCAAGTGAAAGTGGTGTTATATATTTTAATTCATAGAAAAAAGGAGAAGGTAGAGTCGAATATAATTCTTTGTGAGTAAAGATATGATGCTCTGTTGGAACTAACGTGTTACGTTTTTTTGTTTTTTTGATGACATTTGTTGAATAATTGTTGTGGACCACTTTAATTATCATCCTATAAGACGTAGCTCTAACCATATATGTATATATCATAAGCCCTTCTGGCAAAGATGATTTTCTCGTGTGATTAAGATTTTCTTGTATTGTTATGCCCTTTTCTGAGGTTCTAATGAAATCTACTTCCGACAAAAAAAAGAAGAAGATTTTCTTAAATTTGTCTTTCTCATTGATAAATGAGGTGAAGATGTTGTTTTCTCTTTCCTTTTCTTTTGTTCGGATTCATATGCATTTTGCGGAGGCATTTTATTAGATAAAGACAAGAACATTGCAATAGGCTTGGACTTAAACATAGAGATGTGAAATATTTTCTTTTATGCGGATGTTCAGATGTTATTATCATCGAACGTCATGTATTTTTTACTGTTCTTTTTTATTTCCTAATTACTTGTAATGACATTTGCACGATAATAACATGTAGAAGTTCGAATGAAAAGAAGAACTGGAGATGTGAATATGGTGGTTAATGTAAAAACTATTTTATCATATGTAAATAAAACAAACAAAAAAAAAGATTTCTCCAATTTACTAAACCTTCAACAAATTTTTTTACAAAGAGACGAAAAGTCATGGTTAATATTTAATAACGAGGACCTTGACAAAGTATTGCTCCAGTCCACACTGATGACTTAACCTAACTTCCCCGTTGCCTTCATATCTCCATATGCCAATATAGTGCTCGTGGACTTATTCGGTCATTTGTTTATTTATTTAATAATTAATTTTCTTCTAAACATATTTAATTATTTTTTGCTTCCCATGGTTTTTTAAAACTATTGAAAATATAACGTTGATTGGGATTGTAATTTAATTTTATGTGCCATCTAATTGCCCACGTATGTATCAACATAGTAGACTTTGACCAAACTTAGTCCCAATTGGAGAGCTAGCAAGCTTCTCAGTGGCAGTGTAACGCTTTGACTAAGTTTTTAAAAATGATTTCACATGTGTTCAACTCTACGATCTCCGTATGTGATTTTTGTTTTAATCAAACACACATGCATTCAGAGTTTGATTAAAATATTTGAAATACAAAAATACATATATAGTGTATAGGTGCTAGATTTGGTTTTTCCAGACACGTTTATCTGACTGTCTTTAATCGCGTGTAGCTTTGAATGGAGGTACATTGTATGAGTTTGATGTTGCCGTTGGATTCCTCCGTATTAGTTGTAACATCTATATGAGTAGTTGTGGTGGCCTCGTGACATAATTTATGAATACAATCTCCTTCTCGTTTGACCAAAAAAAAAATTTAATTAATATAATTTTTTTTGTTAAGCTTGTGAAAATGATATGCAACTGATCCATAGTAGTAGTGTAATTCCCCCCGCCTTGAACATAATATATCTCTTAGTGCTCCTCGTGGACTAATTTCCTTCTTAAGCTCATGTTTGAGTGTATCATGAGGTCATTGTTAGGCATTAATGGTAACAGAGTATAAATTTATACTGCACATTTAGATATAATTATATATCTCTAGCTATATAATGGTCGTAACATCACATGTCAAAATCAAAAGAAAATTTTGCCCTATGTATACATTTATATAATATCATGGCAAGAAAAGGAGAAAAAAGATCAGATATATAATAAGTATGTTCAATAAGACATCATGTTTAAATGTGCGTTTCTCATGTAGATATGGACTTAGCCAAATTAACTAGAACGAATGTGCCCTTCACTTTAAACCTGAGTTCGAATCCCTCCTCTCTTATATTAAAAAAATATGTGCTCCTCATTAAACATATCATATCACAAATAGGATTATTTTATGCACCACAATAATAATATGATTTCCCATCTTTACTCAAGCAATTAATTAAAAAGATCGGTTGTATTCAAAATCCCATCCATATGCCACATTTTTAACGGAAGGTTGAATCTCAATAATACAAATTATATAAAGCTGAAGATGATTGTGTGTATATATTAGGTACCCAGCTAGTAGAGTCCAACAATCACTGACCGTTGATCACAATTATGTTGCAATTGACACCATTAAATTGTCCTCAAGTGACTCTACCTTTGTCCTCTAGCCCACCCCATTCTCCCCTAGGCTCACCCACATCAAATCAAAACCCACATAATTTTTTTTTTAAAAAAATTGGGCCTAAAAAAAACTAATCGGTAGGCGCCTACACGTTTTAGTGACCCAACGCTCAAGTAAAACGCAGAGCCCACCTCTCTCTATATAAACGCATTCAAGTTTGATTGCTATCTCATCATAACCATAAGCAGTTCTTCACATTCACAACCAAAATCACACGTAAAAGCTAAGCAGCTGAGAGATTGAAAAACCAGAGGCAACCCAAGATCCCATTTCTTCCAAAGTTTCAATCTTGGCCAGCAGTTTGCGAAGATGGTTTACCAGTATGTTCTTGGTGGGGTCTTGGTTTCTCTGCTGGGCTCTGTTTTTTTCATGATCATAAACAGTACTCTGAGCGGGAAGAAGAAGGCCGAAGATGTTTCAGAGGATGTTAATGGAAATGGGTTTGCCCGGGCGCAGCCGGCTAACGGTGGTTGCCTGCCGGAGATTGAGAAGAGTACGGACGTTGTCATTGTCGGCGCCGGAGTTGCTGGTGCTGCTCTTGCTTACACTCTTGGGAAGGTGATAATTAATTCTATCTCTAAAGACCATCATAATGAACAACATGGTTTTCAAATATTTCCCAAGTTCAAAAGTTTTTATTTTTATTTTCATGAATTTAGAATTTTGGTGGTGAATGGGGTTCTGTTTGGTGACAGAGAAAATCAAAGAAATTTTTAAAAAAAATTGCATTTCATTGCTGTACATAGAAGACGTAGTCATTAATCATTATTAATATTACTTTTCAACTCTATTTTCCTCAACAACCCAGCTAAGCAAAGCAAGCAGTCAAACCTTCAAGCTGCGTTGTTCTGACTTTTTCTTTTTTATTGATTGCTTTTTTTTTTTTTCTCAGAAAACAAGGACTTAGCACATGATATGAATTTTATTGAATATTTTTCTTGTTTATACAAATCCGGATTCAGTCAATAGATGATATTGGTGAAGCTGATTTCTTTTTTCCCCCTTTGATTTGATTCTATTGGGTGCTAATTTGAATAGGGCAGTCAGTCCAAACCCTTTTAATGTTTTTTATTTTATTTTTCACACTGGTAAATTTGAGTATCTGATTGTAAACCAAAATTTTGAGAAGGTTGGCTAAGCATTCAAATTGCTTCTTGTTACAGGAAGGACGCCGTGTACATGTGATTGAAAGAGACTTGAGTGAGCCAGACAGAATTGTTGGTGAACTATTGCAGCCTGGAGGCTATCTTAAATTGATTGAGTTGGGTCTTGAGGGTAAGCAATTGCTTAAAGTTGTTTAATTGGTTCAATAATTTGCCTTTGTTTCTGTTCTAATCGATTAATTGGTACTAAATTGGCACGCATCGATTTTGATCAACAATCTATATTTGTGGCTGCAGATTGTGCAAATGAGTCCATTGATGCCCAGAAAGTGTTTGGTTATGCTCTTTACAAGAATGGGAATGACACCAAACTGTCTTATCCCTTGGAAAACTATTCTTCAGATATTGCCGGGAGAAGTTTCCACAACGGGCGTTTCATCCAGAGAATGCGCGAAAGAGTTGCAACTCTTCCAAAGTAATTCCCATTTTGCTTCAGAATATTAGATGATAGATTTCCATGATTTCTTGGTTTTAATTATTCTGGTGTAATCTTCTTCAACCACTCATGTCTCACAAATTTTTTCTTGCAGTGTGACTTTGGAACAAGGAACAGTGACAACCCTACTTGAAGAAAAGGGCATCGTCAAGGGTGTGATGTACAAGAACAAGGCTGGAGAGGAGATGAGATCATATGCTCCACTAACAATCGTATGTGATGGTTGCTTTTCAAATCTCCGCCGCAACCTCTGTACTCCAAAGGTAATGATCCGATTTCAATCAGTGGAAAAATCAAACATTTGTTAATAATATTAGACTCAATTTTAGCAAAGGAGGTGCTTGTTCTTTCATGAGACCAACATAGGTACTTGCTTTTACTGCAGGTTGATAGTCCTTCTTGCTTTGTTGGTTTGATATTGGAGAACTGTGACCTTCCTCATGCAAACCATGGACATGTGATCTTGGGAGATCCTTCACCCATCTTGTTTTACCCTATCAGTAGCACTGAGATTCGTTGTTTGGTCGATGTACCTGGCACAAAAGTACCTTCAGTAGCTAATGGTGATATGGCCAAGTACTTGAAAACTGTGGTGGCTCCTCAGGTATCTATTGTTTGCTTGACATGTTAAGTTATAATTTCCAGTCATTTTGATCTCGACCTGACAAACACACATATCCCACCGATCGAAAGAGACTAATCTGAGGACTTGGTATTTCAGGTTCCCCCTCAGCTCTTTAAGGCTTTTATAGCAGCAATTGAGAAAGGAAACATCAGAACCATGCAAAACAAAAGCATGCCTGCCACTCCACTTCCCACTCCTGGTGCACTTTTATTGGGGGATTCATTCAACATGAGACATCCTTTAACCGGAGGAGGAATGACTGTGGCTCTTTCAGACATTGTCCTTCTAAGGGATCTTCTCAGACCCCTAACCGATCTCAATGATGCACCTGCTTTGTGCGAATATCTCGAATCATTCTACACACTGCGCAAGGTATAAATCAAACTCCTTTCTTGTATGTGAAGGAAACTTTTCTCTTGCCAGACAATTTGATATGCTATGTTGTTGAGTCCGGCCCTAATTCACAGCCTAACAATATAGAACGTCATATATCTTGGCAAGAGCGCATTATCTTTTATGCAAAATGGTATAATGTTTCTAATGAGATTTTCTATAGTTTCTGGTTTGCTGATAATAGTGCTTGGTTTGTCTTGCAGCCTGTGTCATCTACCATAAACACATTGGCCGGTGCCTTGTACAAGGTGTTTTGTGCGTCACCTGACCCAGCAAGACAAGAAATGCGAGATGCATGTTTTGACTATTTGAGCCTGGGAGGCATCTGCTCGTATGGACCTGTATCTCTGCTCTCTGGTCTTAACCCTCGTCCGATGCACTTGTTTCTCCATTTCTTTGCCGTGGCTGTCTATGGAGTCGGCCGCCTACTAATTCCATTCCCTACCCCGCAACGCGTGTGGCTCGGGACTAGATTGATCTTGGTATGTCCACTCATATTCCCAGTACTTTCATATCATCAACATGCTTGCTAATTACAAATTAACACAAAACAAAGCTAGCTCTACCTTAATTAAACTAATTTTTCTGGTTTTTAATTCTTAGGGTGCGTCAGGAATCATATTCCCCATCATTAAGGGTGAAGGAGTTCGACAAATGTTCTTCCCTGCAACAATCCCAGCATACTACAGAGCTCCTCCTGCTCCTCTAGAAAACAAGATGAAAGCATTTTGAGAAGAAAAAGAAGAAAACAAAGACAAAATTGCTACCCCAGTTTTTTTTAATTGCTATGGGAAACTAAGTTGTATCAAATCAGCAAGACTTCTCCCAAAAAATAAAAATCAAGGAGAGGGTCAATGCTATATATATATGTTCTTAATTCTTTTTAGCGCATTTGTTGTTCTGCAAATGGGGAACAAGATTTTCCCAAAGAAACTTGTATCAAGATCTCTAGCAGTTCGTAAATAATCTACACTTTAAACTTTCTTTTTTGCTTAATCAATTCTACACGTAAAAGTTTTCCAACTCTTGCAAGTTTTCAGGCTCTCAAGTTCAACTACCCCTGCTTTTGGCTTTTGGCTTTTCAGAGTTCCACACGAATATGCTTTTGGCTTTTCCATTTTCAAAGTAATATGATTTTGTCTCGGCTTGATTTTTTCTTGCGCATTATGCATGACATATCACGTATGTGACGTGAGAGGATATTATATCTGGAGGGACCACCAAAATTTAATGGGCTGAAAATTCTGGTTTGCTTCATTTTCTTCTTGTATTTTTCTTCTTCTGCATCATTATTATTCATGTGTTGTGTGAAATAATGGTGTTTAGGCAGATTTGGAATAGGATATCAATTTTGGCGTGCTATGAAGAGCTAAAGATAACAATATATGCGGTGATGTGCGACATTTGAACTATGTTTAATGTAACGGTCCAAAGGGAGGAGAGGACCATTTAACCTAACACTTGCCCCACCATACTAATTGTATATGGTTCAATTTTGGTAGGTTCAGTCTGAACTTGTCCAAACTTTAAATTTAATATTAAAGAAGTAGTTTGTCCAAAGCTAATTCAAATGACAACTTGATAGAGTATCTAACCACTTATCTCAACTCAAACTCAATAGGAAAGGGTTTTGATTTGTAGACTAGTAATTTCAGGTTCGAACTACTACCGCACATTGGCAGTGTGTGTGAGAAAATTCTTATCCCCTTCCTAACTTTAGCGTAAAAAAAAACCCAAACTCATCTACATTTCTAATCCCAAAATTCACAATCCTTGTTATAACTCAATCACATAAGCATAAAACATTAATTTTCATAATTGGTGAAATCATAAATTGAGTCAGTGAATTGAATCTAAAGGTTGATCTTGTAGACTGTAGCTCATGAGTTGAATTTTGCGAGTTCGGTTTAATTGGATAATTCGATTAATTTGAGCTTAATTAGAAGTTAAAAATTTATTCACACATTGAAGATTAGATTATTCAAACGATCTATATATTTATATGTAGTCTAAAATTTACTTAGGGGCTCACTAGATTTAACAAATTTAAGTAAGTGTAGACTAGGGAGTAAATTATATTTGATTTTGACCATCCAATTCCCAGCAACCCTCTCATTGCCAACCCTAACCATAACCATCCTTTGTAGGTGGTGGTACGTTGGGTAATTAGCGAGGGAACCCAAACGTTGTTTGGTTTTTCTGCTCACATTAAACGCTGTCGTATGGCGAAATGTGCTTAAGAAAAGAACAGATTAAACTTCTTCTTCTTCCTCTTTCCGCTTCCAATGTACCTCCATTAGCATAATCTGATAGCTGCCGCCTTCAAGATTGGAGCTTGGGCTTTTTAGTTTTGCATAATCTTCTAAATTGCTCTCCCATTCTTTTATTTTGGGTAATCATTTTTTGAATTTCCTTTTTTTAGGTTTTGGACATTTTGGATGTTGACCCAATAATCAACGCTGTGAACAAGGAATAGTAAAGCACAAAAAAAGAAGAAACATTTAGAATTGTGAAGCATAATTATGTTCCAAACCTGCACACCAGCTGTTTGATAATAGTTCTCTCAGAAACATTTTGATTATAGCTCCTTTCTTTTCTTAAATTTTGAATTTCGTAGTTGGGTTGCATTATCTTGTGCATTTTGCATCTTACGGATACGAAACTTGGATTGAGCAAAGATGGGTGTGAAAGCAGACACCGGCACCCTGGCAAAGATTGTGCCTTTAGTTGAACAAGTTTGCTTAGCAAAATTCTGGGATGGAACGGACTAAACTACATATACTTGTTTCTTCTCTCATCTACCCATATCAAGTAATGCTCATGTCCAAGTGATTGTTAGGGGGACGTATAAGCCTCTGCTCTAAAGCCAAGAGAAGAGTTATTGAACAACTCACTCTATATAAAGGCGGCAAAGTTCAGCACAAACTCATGCACATGAAAAAAATTCAGAGGGTGCACTATCCCATTTTGTACCAATCTTTCAAGATGGTTTACGAAACGTTGGGTGCAGTCATAGCTTTTCTGTCGGGGTTTGTTTCCTCCTACAGTTTAAGAGGGAAGAAAAATGCCCGAGCTTCAGCAAATAATGGGAATGGGAATGAGAATTCTTTGAAGAGCTGTGAAAATGGAATGTGCCAGCCAGAGATAGGTGCAAGTACGGACATTATCATTGTCGGTTCTGGGGTTGTTGGTTCGGCACTCGCTTACACCCTTGGGAAGGTGACAGTCTCACACTCTAAGGGATCTCTATGCCTTTTGTACATATTGGTGTGATATATAACTTGATGAGGTTTAAGGTGTATGCCGGATTCATTTGGTTTATGGAATTGGTTGAACTTATATTATTTCTTTTTAATGCTTAAGATGGTGATCAGTTACAACATCTGCGTATATGTTGCAGGATGGGCGCCGAGTGCATGTGATTGAAAGAGACTTTGACTGAGCCAGATAGAATTGTTGGTGAACTGCTACAACCTGGGGCTTATCTGAGATTAATTGAGTTGGGCCTTGAGGGTAAGCAAGGAATTTGTGCATATATTATAGTCTTAAGAATGAACCTTAAGACTCGCATGATTTGCATAATTTGTTTGTAATTTCTGCAAGTTGTAAAGTGGTTTCATTCTCTTTTTCCTCTTTTCACTCGACGTCTATGCTGATCGCTAATATGTGTATGTGGCTGAATTAGATTGTGTCAAGGAGATTGATGCTCAGCGAGTCTTTGGATTTTCTGTTTACAATGATGGGAAAAAAACCAAGTTGCCAATTCCTTTGGAAAACTTCCATCCAGATGTGGTTGGGATGGGCTTTCACCATGGGCGTTTCATTCAAAGAATGCGCAAAAAAGCTTCATCTCTCCCCAAGTATTCTTCCCTTCAAACACTCCCAAATTATTCTGCTTTGATATTGTAGCCTAGTGAAGAAAACACTACTTTATAAATAGTTGGAACATGTAAGACATGCATAATAATCACTAGCCTGGCATTGTGTACCATATTACTGAACACATACCTCATATAGAAGGATTCGAATTACATAGATGAGGCCCATATGAGTCCCGACTGTTCAGTGTCATTATAAATATGGTACATGTCGCATTACTCATATATCTTCAAACTGATAGCCAACTTGAAAAGTTGGACTTTCTCTCTACACGGGTCTTTAATTTTTCAATTAATGTGATGATTTGATTTCTGAATGTTTCTAGTTTCTACTATACAAAGATAGTTCAATATTACAAGATAAGATTTGCATACTTGAAATTCATGTCTTCCTTCAATGTTTTGACATCAGTGTAAGGTTGGAACAAGGAACAGTGACATCTCTAAACTTGGACTCTCTCTACACGGGTCCTTAATTTTTCAATTAATGTTATGATTTGATTTCTGAATGTTTCTAGTTTCTACTATACAAAGATAGTTCAATATTACAAGATAAGATTTGCATACTTGAAATTCATGTCTTCCTTCAATGTTTTGACATCAGTGTAAGGTTGGAACAAGGAACAGTGACATCTCTAAACTTGGACTCTCTCTACACGGGTCCTTAATTTTTCAATTAATGTTATGATTTGATTTCTGAATGTTTCTAGTTTCTACTATACAAAGATAGTTCAATATTACAAGATAAGATTTGCATACTTGAAATTCATGTCTTCCTTCAATGTTTTGACATCAGTGTAAGGTTGGAACAAGGAACAGTGATATCTCTGCTTGAAGACAATGGTAATATCAAAGGAGTGCAGTATAAATGCAAAGGTAGTCATCAGGGGATCACTGCACATGCCCCCCCTCACAATTGTATGTGACGGGTGCTGTTCAAACTTGCGATGCTCTCTCTGCAATCCTGAGGTGAAAATTTCATGTCAATGTTGTTAAATAACAAGAAAACATACATAGATTGACATATACATGTATATTTGAATTTTCACATATCAAATCAACCATGGTTGTTATTTCTGCAGGTTGATATTCCTTCTTGTTCTGTTGGTTTGGTTCTTGAGCATTGTCAGCTTCGATATGCAAATCATGCACATGTAATTTTAGCGGATCCTTCACTCATAATGTTTTATCCAATCAGCAGCACTGAGATCTGCTGTCTCGTTGATATTCCAGGCCAGAAAGTACCTTCTGTTTGTAGCGGTGAAATGGCTTACTACTTGAAAACAAAGGTGGCACCCCAGGTATGTATGTATAGGGTGTACTTCGCAGCTACACAAGGTGCTCATCTAACCCTTTGGACTAATCAATCGGGTTGTATAATTCTCAGGTTCCTCCTGAGCTGAATAATGCTTTTTTGGCTGCCACTGAGAAAGGAAATATAAAATCAATGCCCAATAGGAGCATGCCTGCTGCTCCTCATCCCACCCCAGGTGCCCTTCTAATGGGGGATGCAGTCAACATGCGGCATCCTATAACTGGAGGAGGCATGACTGTGGCTCTATCAGACGTTGTTGTTGTAAGGAATCTTCTAAGATTTCTGCACAATCTCAATGATTCACCCTCCCTTTGCAAATTGCTTGAGTCCTTCTATACCCAACGTAAGGTAAGCAGCCTATGCCTATTTAATACTATTTTCATGCATTTTGTCTTCACAGAACATCCTTAACATCATTTCATTGAGAAATTATTTGAAAGTTCTTAATGAGGCCTATGGGTCTTGATTTTGTGCTCAACTTTAGTGGTAACTTTACATAGATAATCCTTGGTTTTGCTGCAGCAAGTGGCTTTTCCCATAAACACATTGGCAGGTGCCGCATACAAGGTGTTATGTGCATCCCTTGATCCAACAATGAAGGAAATGCGCCAAGCATGCTTCGACTATTTGAGCCTTGGACGCACCTTTTCAAATGGACCTCTTGCTCTTCTCTCTGGTCTAAACCTTTGTCCATTGAGCTTGATTTTCCAGGTCTTTGTTGTGGGTCTTTATGCTGTTGGACGCTCGTTACTTCCATTTCCTTCACCAAGGCGCATCTGGAGTGTAGCCAGATTGATCTTGGTGAGTATCTCTATTGGAAAAAACAAAATGCTGCAAAACCCTAATATTTTCCTAAATTTTTTCGCAACCCACATGACAATCATTCGAGTCCTCCATCGGTCCCATCACAATATTATGAGCCCTATGTTAGAGAGTATAGAAACATTTGGGTTGTTAACTTGTAACACAAGACATCATGATTTTTACTCACATGTAAAGCCTGTCAATTTCATAATTTATAACTAAATGAACAACCTTATATCTCTTAGTTTTTCCCATTTTGCAGGGTGGATTAGGAATTATTTTCCACGTAATCAACGCTGAAGGAGTAAGACAAATGATCTGCCCTGTAGCCGCCCTGCAATCATATCTAAGAGGTCCTCCTATCATTTGACATGACGAAAACAACATACCCAGAGAAACAAAAAACAAGAATGGTGAAACACAGCTTTTCAACCTTTTAAGATAAGCTAATTTGTATGAAGACAGATTCTCCCTTGTAAAAATTTCAGGTGGAAATTCATGCCTGAGTTTTTATTTTTTATTTTTCTTAAAGTGTCCTTAAAAATATATCATTCAATACACTACATGATCTGTAATTTCCATCATATCCAAAGAAAATAAAAAATTATTTATTCAATTAAACAAATACATATTGACCCAGCAGCCACCTTTCTGACATATTATTCTAAGTCATAATAATATGCTGTACTTTGTTTACAGAATCAGAGAAGTTATTTTCTTCCTCCCTACCTTTTTCTGTTTTTAATTAACACTACAAGTTGTCACCCCCCTGTTTGGCACCCATGGTTTTTAAAACCCAGGAAAAATATATATTGACCTTGCATTGCATGGCTGAAATGTTAATAATTTGCACTAAAAATATCATCCATCTCACACCTTACCAACCCCTCTCTTGACTACATCAAGTCTTACTTGGAGAACTCACTCACTCACTTACCATGGACATAAAATCTTGTACTGCTTAGCTCCAAAAATCCAAGACCTCCAAACATTGACAATCTGAGATTCATATTTTGCCACTACATGATGGAAAATTGTCCTTAAATTTCCTATGCATTCATATACAAATGATTTACTTTGTCTTCTTCTAATTTGGCCTAGTAAACAACCCCTTTACAATGGTGGGCGCATGACTTTTCCACGTTTCTATCACAAAAATTTACTATGCCGAAAAACAGTTTTTGAACTGTGGCTCACTCTATATAAAGGCGCCAAGTTTAGTCTCAGCACAAACTCAAACACTTTGCACCTGGAAAAAACTTAAATTCAGAGAGTGCCACCATAATCTTCTTCAACCCTTTTTGCACCAATCTTTGGAAATGGTTTACCAGAATATTTTTGGTGCAGTCATAGCTTCACTGCTGGGGTTTGCTTTCTTGTACAGACTAAGAGGGAAGAAGAAAGCCAGAGCTTTAGTGAAGACTGATCAGAATGGGAACTCTTTGAAGAGCTCTGAAAATGGAATTTGTGAGGCGAAGATAAGTGCAAGTACGGATATTATCATTGTTGGTGCTGGGGTTGTTGGTTCGGCGCTTGCTTACACTCTTGGGAAGGTGACATTCTCTAACTCCCTTAGGGGCTCATGCCTGTTTCTATATTGGTTTGAATTTGATACATAACTTGTTGAGGTTTAAGGTTTTATGGAATTCAATGGTTAAACTTTTATGTGTTCAAGATCAGGATGGTCATTAAGTTCATGAAAAGTATGTAATAAATAGTTTCATTTTTGTATGGGATTCTATTTCTGCTTGATTTGGAAGAAATAATAAGAACTAAAGAAGACTTTGAGATCTGTTTGGGGTCTCCCAGATCAGCTGAATTTGGATAATTTGGAAAATATTTTAATAAAATTTTGTTAGCTTGTATGTATTAACATCAAGATTGAGATTGCAATTTCACTGTTCTAAATGATCATGTCCTGTCTTTGTTCCTCAAATTTTCTTGGTTTGGGCCTAATGATAAATGGGATACAGATCTTATATATTACAGTGTTGCAGACCAAAAAATATAATGTAATGTTTCGTTTACAATGTCTGCGTATTGCAGGAAGGGCGCCGAGTGCATGTGATTGAAAGAGACTTGGCTGAGCCAGATAGAATCGTTGGTGAACTTCTACAACCAGGGGGCTACCTGAAATTAATTGAGTTGGGCCTTGAGGGTAAGCAAGGAGTTCAGGCATATAGCACTTATAATTCCTGCAAGTTCTAAATTAGTTGAACTTTCTTTCTCATTTTCATCTTTGAATTTAGGCTAATTGCTTATATGCCTTTTTGGTTGAAGATTGTGTGAGTGAGATTGATGCTCAGCGGGTTTTGGGATATGCTCTTTACAAGGATGGGAAAAGTACCAAGTTGCCATATCCTTTGGAAAACTTCCATCCAGATGTGGCTGGGAGAAGCTTTCACCATGGGCGTTTCATTCAAAGGATGCGTCAAAAAGCTTCATCTCTTCCCAAGTATTCTTCCTCCCTTTAAATGCTTTCAA
Source organism: Prunus dulcis (assembly GCF_902201215.1). Classification (NCBI taxonomy): domain Eukaryota; kingdom Viridiplantae; phylum Streptophyta; class Magnoliopsida; order Rosales; family Rosaceae; genus Prunus; species Prunus dulcis. The sequence goes on along the minus strand of NC_047657.1, from coordinate 14,375,778 downwards.
ACTATTCTGCTTTCACTAGGCTGGCCATGTGTTTTGTGATCCAAAAGCTGTAGAGAACTTGAAAACGTGGAGGTTTCTCTCTGCTTGATGCTTCAGTCATTTCTTTTAAGTACTGTTATAACATGATTTTTGGTATGTCAAACTTTCTATCAAGAGTTTTACATACTCTGCTGGAAATCTAATTCCTGTCCATTTTTTTAAAAAAAAAATTTCAACATCAGTGTAAGATTGGAACAAGGAACAGTGACATCTTTGCTTGAGGAAAAAGGTACTATCAAGGGGGTGCAGTATAAATCCAAGGGTGGTGACCTAGAACTCACTGCACATGCTCCTCTCACGATAGTATGCGATGGATGCTGCTCAAACCTGCGGCGCTCTCTCTGCGATCCTAAGGTGAAGATAACATGCCAATCTTGTAAAATAACAAAAACAAGAAAGAATAATTGATTGAGATACACATGAACTCTTGAAAAGCAATTCATTTTCATTTTATTTCTGCAGGTTGATATTCCTTCTTGTTTTGTTGGTTTGGTTCTGGAGAATTGCCAACTTCCATACGCAAACCATGGGCATGTAATTTTGGCAGATCCTTCACCGATACTGTTTTATCCTATCAGCAGCACAGAGATTCGGTGTCTGGTTGATGTACCAGGCCAAAAAGTACCTTCCATTTCTGGTGGTGAAATGGCTCACTACTTGAAAACCAAAGTGGCACCCCAGGTATGTAAATTGTATTTCAGTCTGTTTTGGAATAAAACTATTTGGACCACATTTACTGACCATTTTGCAAGGTGACCAGTAAATGTGATATAAATACCAACCCTCTTTTTTATGATGTCTAAGGGGTAAATTGAATACCTCAGGTTCCTCCTGAGATGTATGCTGCTTTCATGGTTGCTACTGATAAAGGAAACATAAAATCCATGCCCAATAGGAGCATGCCTGCTGCTCCTCATCCTACGCCTGGTGCCCTTCTAATGGGGGATGCTGTCAACATGAGGCATCCTTTAACTGGAGGAGGCATGACTGTGGCTCTATCAGACATTGTTGTTCTGAGGAACCTTCTGAGACCTCTGCACAATCTGAATGATGCACCTGCCCTTTGCAAATACCTTGAATCCTTCTATACCCTTCGCAAGGTAAGCCTCCTATGCCCACCATGCATTTCAATAAGAAAGTACTTAAAAGTACTTAATTTGGTTTGGGGCAGCCTGTGGCTTCTACCATAAACACATTGGCAGGTGCACTATACAAGGTGTTCTGTGCATCCCCTGACCCGGCAAGGAAGGAAATGCGCCAAGCATGCTTTGACTACTTGAGCCTCGGAGGGGTCTTCTCAAACGGACCTCTGGCGATTCTCTCCGGTCTAAACCCTCATCCATTGAGCTTGGTTCTTCACTTCTTTGCTGTGGCTGTCTATGCTGTTGGGCGCTTGTTGATTCCATTTCCTTCACCCAAACGCATGTGGGTTGGAGCTAGACTAATTTTGGTGTGTAAATATCTCCATTCATTGTGACTTTTAGTTGCATCTAACAATGCCCTTCTTATAATTATTTTGATTTTTCTCAATCATTTGCAGGGTGCATCAGGGATCATATTCCCCATAATCAACTCTGAAGGAGTAAGACAAATGTTCTTCCCTGTGACAGTTGTATCATATTACAGAGCTCCTCCGGTTAATTAATTGACAAGATTAACACAAAGATATGTTTTAGCACAGCTTTAGGAATGCAGATTCTTCTATGTAACAATTTCAGCTGGTCATCCATGCTTGAAGAAAAGAAAACAGTGTACCGAGAACAAATCATTCTTAGCACCCTATGCTCTCTTCACTTCTTGATGTTGACTTGCAATTCAAAATAAATGACTGACTCCCTCCAAGTTGGGACATTGAAGATTTGTACACATACACCTGCAAAAATGGACCAAATCATCCAATGATTGGAGCAGACATGGAAAAAAAGAAAAATGTAAAAGATATTTATATATATGCATCTGTGTAGACATATACCGATATTAGTTTTACTTTTTATGTGTTGTTGAAGTCTTGAAGAGACAATAACAATTAAATTAAATTCAGAGGGTGACACTATGCCACTATCATCTTCATTACTCATTTTGCACCATCACCTTCACATTATTTTACTTTTTTAATTGTTACGTTTACTAGCATCTATAGAATGGTGTTGTCATACAACGATGGGGGGGGTCATGTTTTCAATGAAGACTCAAAACGTGACTCCTTGCAAAACTCTGTGAATGCAAGGTACCTGCAACCAGACATAGGTGAAACCCCAGCACCAACAACGGACATTAGCATTGTTGGTGCTGGGGTTGTTGGTTCAGCACTCTCTTACACTATTGAGAAGGTCACATTCTCTCACTCAATAACATAAGGGTTCTACCTATATTTAAGATAATGGTTAAATTTTATTAATCTACAGAATCTGGTATTTAGTCAATATTTTGTCGATACTTTTATCGATAACTCTATATTGTAAATTAGTATTTGGTACTAATCAATCCCTCCCCGTCATTTTAATTATTATTTTAGGATGTAGAAACGGTTTAGATAGTAGGTCCATTTATAATGGTGATCATTTACAACATCAGGTTATATACTGCAGGATGGGCGCCAAGTGCATGTGATTGAAACAGACTTGACTGAGCCAGATAGAATTGTTGGTGAGCTGCTACAACACCCAGGCCTGCCGATGGCAAGGTTAGGGATACATCATTTGGACACGTGGAGCACCCACATCACATGTCTACAGTCCCACATCGAAACTCTACACAACATGCACACCTCCTAAGACCTATAAAAAGGGGACGAGTCCCAAAATGGAGGTAACTAGAACTTTCGGCATACTTGTCATCGCTCTGTCTAGATTGTTTACTAACTTCGTACTTACTTAAGCATCAGAAAATCTTCGGCCGGTATCACACCGGTACCCTAGGTCTTACCGAACATGTCCTCGTCTTGCAGATCGAGCACATTATCGAGGCCCAGAGCACTCCGAAGGCTCAGACATCACTAAGTTGAGCCCAAAAGTGCCGAACCACTTTTTCGCGTCAACAAATACAAAATATATATTACTGATCAATACTAAGAAACTTTCAATAATATTGAAAAGAACAACAAACAAATAAAAAGAGGGATTTAACGGCGCTTATTAAAAGGTTTGGGCATAGCTAGCGCAAAGGTCATAAACGGCGCTTATTAAAAGGTTTGGGCACAGCTAACACAAAAGGAGAGCCTATATATAGTATTGAAATAAACCTCAATTCTTCCCCCTAAAACTCGTAAAACCTTCTAGGGATTTTGATTTGAAAATCTCTCTCTGTCTCTCGCTTTGTTTCTCTCACTCTCACTCTCTACGAATGGCTAGAATCTCTGAACTGATGCGTGCTGATCATCGCATCAACGATCTCCATCCTCACCTATGCCAGTCAGCACGTGATGTTCGACATTGTGCAAGAATATGGAAAACCACGTCGGTTTAACCATCACGCAAGACATTGAAGTGGAAGCAGCAATATAATTCAAGAAAGCAAGAATGGAGTGGAGGCCTGTCAAAGTTTGGGTCGACACTACCAATCCAGAGGAGAATCGCTGCATGAAGAGAAAGCTCCTCCGCCCCGGCCTCAAGTGCACTGAATTTCTGGTGGCCATTGATTTTGTCGCAAGCCATCCCACTTTTACAGCCTATGTGGATTTCTTTGCTGCAAAGAAATCAGCTGCTCGCTCACTCCAAGAAGCCAAACAGGAGAAGGCTGACATCTCTATCCACCTCCAATCAGCAGTGTGGGTTATGATGACGAGCAAAACGGAGCGGGATTACTTTCTCGATGTCAATCTTGACCAGGGGTTGAATGACCAGCGCCGAATTCACGTTCATATGGTAGAGATTCAGCGAGTTGAAGCATCTGAGATTTGTTTGGTTGCAATTGCTGCCAGGCTAACTTCAGCTATGGATGAGTAAGTCCTTAGGGTTTATCCAATTCGGATGACATGTTAATCGAACGGCACAAACACAAATTGGTGACCCTTGGAATACCTGGACGGTGTCTCATACAAAAAAACCAAGCCTCCCAAAAGAACCCCGGCTCCTTTGTTCCCACAAATACGCCGAATGGCACCTTACGAACAAACCAAATTAGTCTTTCTTGTGGCAATCCACGCGTATCGAAAGAAAAAGCAAGTCCAAACTAAGAATACCTCTCAACTAGGAACTTGGGGGACTCTTATTTATACTAGAATCAACGGCCAATAAGAGCAGGACACGTGGACAAAAGAGATCATGGGCAAGGTAGCCTTCGACACCCAAGCCTGCAGATGGCAAAGTTAGGGATACATCCAGATGGCAAAGTTAGGGATACATCATTTGGCCACGTGGAGCACCCACAGCACATGTCTACAGTTTCACATCGAAACTCTACACAACATGCACACCTCCTGAGATGCTCGACTGAGGAGGACAATTCCAATGAGTTGATCGAAAAAATAGACAGAGCCCACCCTCCCCACAGCTCTCTTTGCGTTGGAACTTTACACGATTTGCCGTGGTGAACAAGGTGTCAGGGAGAGGAGAGAGTTGAATAAAAGAGTTAAAATACAATTCTCAAACAAACAAAAAAAGTTTAAATACATTTTGCGTGAGTTGGCATGCCACGTCACTTACTTGGATGTTGGCGGTTGTAACATGAAAGGGCCATTTAAAATTGCACCACATGGTATGTATAGTGTGCATCACATAGAGAGGATAAATTAAAAAAAAAAAAAAAAAAACTTCTCGACCTACTTGTGAACTGTGGCTCTATCAAAAATTGTTCTTCTAAGAATCTTCTAAGACCTATGCACAATCTGAATGATGCGCCTGCCCTTTGAAAATACCTCGAAACCTACGCAAGGTTTAGCAAACCCTACGCCTATTTAGCTAATGTTTCAATGCAAAGTCCGATGTCTTCGTCGGCACATTCGCACCACACGGGAGAGTGGCTCTGATACCATTCTGTCACGTCTCGGGATCGATTCCGCTGTAGCACAATATTGTTCACTTTGGGCTCCTCTCTCTGCCCTCACGGTTTTGTTTCTGGGAGCTCACGAGCAACTTCCCAATAGGTCACCATCCTGGGATTGCTCTAGCCCGAACTCGCTTAACTTCGGAGTTCCCATGACTCCAAAGACACTGAGCTCCCAAAAAGCCTCGTGCTAGATGGAGGTGGGCATGTACATATAAGGCATATTACCCCATCTTCGTTAGTCGATGTGGAATGTTACAATCCCAATGTATATTTTTATTTCTAGAAAAACTATAGAAACAGTAAGTGTCCATTTGACATTGCTTATTTGGGGTGATAAGTGATTTAAAAAAAAAAAAAATTGGGAAGCCCAGCCCATTTGGTAAACTATGAGAAAATCACTTATTGTTTAAAATTGTTGTGAGAGAAAGCTATAAAGGAAAATAGATAATGAGGTACTTTTATTTTCTGATTATACAGGAATCAGTTTCGATGAGGCATTGAGTTTAATGATTATGCCAGAATCATTTTCTGATTAACCATGAATCAGTACTAACAACATTTTTAACAAAAAGTTTACCAAAAGCCAAACAGCTTTATCTCACAGCTGATTTCTCTCATAGCAAATCTGACATCGATTATTTTCACAGCACAACAATGTTAAACTGGCCAGTACCCAAACAAAACTTGATCCTTAGATTTTAAGCTAATAACTTTAGCTAGCCCACCCATTGAAAAATTCTTGATTCCGCTTTATATGTGACTATGTTCGATGAGTCGATGTATGTATTGTATATATTTATATTATATTACGCTTATGTGTGAATTAATAACATTACGTGTTTACATGCGAAAACTTCACTTTAAATAATTCGATTTGGAATAACCTCAAACCCAAAATAAAGTATAGTTTGCGTTAGGGGTGGGCATTTGAACCGCAAAACCGTAAAACCGAACCAAACCAATCCGGAAAAAACCGAAAAAAACCGTGTTGACCAAAAAAGTCAAAAACCGAGAAAAATCCAAACCGAACCGGTTCAGACCGGTTCTGGTTCCGGTTTTCCATCCTAAGGAACCGGTCCAATCCGAACCGGTCCAATAGAATTAATTTATATATTTTTTAAATATTATATATATTTATATTTGAAATTATATACATTTTCATACCTGTCAAATTTTGATTGGGTGTGTATGCTGCTACCATAGGTAGCGCACACACAGGATTACACCAAATTCAGATTGGGTTTTTTCATTCTTCGTTCTTTCCTCTCCTCCCTCCCATTTCGTTTCATACTCAGCCAGCCGCCAGCCACCAGCCACCGATTCCAAACCTCTCTCTCAACCAGCATGTCACAGTCACACCCCTCTCTGCCGCCGCTCTTCTCTTAGCCTCTCTCAGTCGTTGCAGGTCAGATTCTCTCTCTATCTCTCTCCTTTTTAGTTTGATGTTCGCATTGTGATTCCATGAACTAGTTCAGTGTAAAACTTCTTCCCAGATTAAAAAAAGCACTTTCCATAATCACTCCCCTCTCAAGCGAGAAAAGCACAACACTGTAATGACTTGGACAGATTATTAAAGCTTGCAGATTTTTCGTCTCTCTTTGTACTGAAAACTTATAAACTGGCATTGATACAAAGTATTAGAAAAGAGCCCCCCACCCAAAAAGAAACATACTTGATCTTTAGGCAAATCAATGAGCCAAAGCTCTGTGGAGTCGGTCACAGTGAAATCGACAAGTGCTTCTTTAGTATTTTCTTGAAAATCTGGTGGAAGTTTGTAACCTTCGTCCTTAGCATCTGCATCCATTTTTCCTGCCTCCGTCTACCTCCCAGCTCAGTTCACAAACTCACGCAGTGCCTCTGCAAATAAAAGAAGAAGTAAAAACAATATAAGAGATGCAAATTTGATATGGCCTTATTGGTATGATTTTAATAATCTTGATTACGTTAAATTGATTTTCTTTTAATTTATTTATACTATTTGCTGCTTTGTCTATTGCTGGAATGATGTAGGGAGAGAACAGAGATAAAATGTTAAACCTTTCTACAACTGTTGTCTCAATTCGGATCCTGTTATAGTTAGAAGCCAATATAAATTTGAAGTTGTGCTTTGTATTGTATGTTGCTTTCAATTTTTTGGTTTGCTAATTAAGCAAAAATTACAATGGATCCTAGATGCATTTTCAGTTCTTACTCAACTATTTTGGAACCATTGATGGTCTGCTTATTGATTTTGTAGTTCATGTATAGGGGTTCATTGTTGATGCAAAGTTATTTATTTATTTGCTTTTCTGGGTTTGTTGTCTTACTCCAAATGTTTGCAGTTAATAGACATCAACAAATGCAAGATCTTAAGTTTTAAAAGCTAAGAACTAAATTGAACTTCGTAAGGCATTGTGTTGATATTCTGCATATTGTTGGGCATATTGCAGAGTATGTAAGAGCAGAGTATGTGTTTGGTGCTTCTGCTCAATGGTTTTGGCTGTTGGGCATATTGTTGTGGCATATAGAACAAGTTGCAGAGAAAGAAGGAAGCTTTGGGTTTACAAAATTGACATTGAAGCTGTAAGTCTTTGCTCTCCTTTTCTCTTATGAAATCGTATCAGTTTGGGATTTGGTTTTTTCACTTTAATTGGGAGATATCGAAATACTTAACTCAAGGGGCAAATTTATGCTCCCACCTAATTGTTTTTAATCTTGCAACAAAGGAAAAAAAAAAAAGTAGAATCACTCGCAAAATTCTTTGACTCCTAAGATTGTGGAGGCCTTAATTTGCTCTCAAAATTGGTTAAGGTCGGATGACATATCCTCTTTACAATATGAGCCAACAATTCAAGAGATGGAGTTCTATGAATCGATTGAATTAGGTATGTCTTTGTAATTTTATATGTGCTTTATTAATGTATTATATAATATGTATGTTGGACTAATGTTTTAATGTGTTTATGTTTTTTTATGTAGATATTATGAGTTCATCCACACCTAGCACCATAGCTCCAACTACTTTTCAATGTTAGGAGGAATTTAATTTGGGTTGTAATGTATATTTGGTTGAATTTGGGTTGTATTTGGCTAGTAATTTATTTTGGAACTTATTTTGTTGAAGTTTGATTTAATTTGGGTTGTAATTTATATGTTGAAGTTGGATTGAATTTGGATTGTATTTTTGTTGAAGTTGGATTCATTTTGATGATTTTTGTTGAAGTTGGATTCATTTGAATTTGGATTGTATTTTTGTTGAAGTTGGATTCATTTTGATGTGTTGAAAGCTTGATGGAACCTCAAATTTGGGGTATGTTAGTATATAAATACATTTTGGGCAGATTTGTTAAAATTTAAATTATATAAAATAAAATAAAAAACCGGAACCGCAGGAACCGAACCGGAACTCGACAGGTCCGGTTTGGTTCGGATTTCTGTATGGATGTTGAGCAGAACCGGTCCAAACCGAACCGGTTTGCACTATCGGATCAGGTTCCATTTTTTCCCCAAAACCGGTCCAAACCGAACCGTGCCCAGCCCTAGTTTGCGTGAACTACTCTTTGACTGATTTAATTTCACCTACTAGCAAAAATAATGAAGCTGTGATTTAACACAACTAATGGGATGGATGTTATATGAATTGTTAAAGAATTATCAACTAATGGGCTTGGATCCAAATTTTGACCAGGATTAAAACGTGAATTGGATCAGATTGGATCCGAATTTGTACTCGGGTCAAAACGGGCGGTTCAACATGGCCGTTGTAAGTTGTGAACTCTCGGTGGCTCTCTTAAACCCCCACCCAAGTGAGGTTTTAGAACAGTTCCGCCATAGCTAAAGCTACAAGACCTAATTTCGTTCTCAAATTCTCAATCTAAATGGAACAAACCCAACAGTTGCTATCGAAATCAGACTTATCGGAGCCATCAGAATCCTCTTCACAGGCAATGATGTCAGTGACCCTTGGTAGAGCAATGACCGCTCTGCTCTCCGCTCGCCCCAGAAAGCTAAACGACTCCATTTCTCGACTCTCCCCTCACCCCCTCAACTCAATCGGTCACATCTCCATTTCAGCTTCTCTCGATGACTCCCTGCGGTTCTTGCACACGTACCTAAACGACGCCGCTGAGAAGAACGAGCCCCTCCACGAAATTCTCATCCCCATGCTTGAAAATGTACCCAATTTCATTTTTCTTCGCATTTTTCAATCGTTCACAATGCAATTGCTTTTGGTTTTCTCAAAATTTTAAATTTTTTGTTATTATTTCCAAATTCAGTCATTGCGGTACAAGGACACGAAGAACGGTGGCCAATCCATGGTGCTTTTGAACTGGCTTTTTCAAGACGATTTTCTCTTCCGAGCTATTGCAACGGACTTGGCTAAAGTTATTTCGACGAAAGATGATCGCTTTATAGCTCTTGGCTGGTGTACCCTTGTGCGTGCTCTTTTGGACCACGAGACTGCTATGACCCAGTTTCCCATGAATGGTAAGAAAGCCTAATTTGGAGTTTTCAAAGTGAAATTAGTTTGAAAGCCGTTGCTTTAATTATCTTTAACAGAGGAATTTGAGATTTTACCGCTTGAAATGACAGGAATAATGGAGAGGTACAGTGATTTGTTGAAGATGCTCTCTTCGTGTATTCCGTACCTGTCGCATATTGTCGAAAAAGGAAGGTATTTGATTACCAGATGCAAATTGAGTGCACATCTTGTATGGTTTTTGTTATATGACTTATGTTTTGGCTTACTTGTCATATTCAGATTTATAAGGATTTGAATATCATGCATGTCGTGTTTGAAATAGTTTTAATGTCTTGTATAACAAAATTAGGCAAAAAAATTTAATGTATTATGTGACAAATCACAACAAATGCAATGCTTATTTTTTGGTTTTATTTGGTCGTATTTTCGGCCTCTTGTTTTTGTAGCACTTTGCAGGAAGGACATGAACTGCCATCTCGGCTTGCTATCTCTGCTGCTGATTGTTTTTTAGCTCTCACAGAAGCATTGACAAAAAATGCAAAGGTTGCAAGTAACAAGCCCAAATTGTCAGATTCAAATGCACCAAAACGACAGCTTACTTTAGTGGCCATTGACAGTGGAGATAAGAAAGCAAAACCAGTTTCTGAATCTTTAGTAACCTCACATATGGAAATGGAATATATACTCTGGGATCATTTAGAGGAACTTATTTGTCTCGTGCAGAAACTCCTTGCTGTAAGTTCTTGACTTTGTTACATTTATATATTCAAACACCTCAAATCTCAAACTTTTAATTTGATGATGTTGCTATTTTTCAAAATTAGTTGAATAATTAGTATGCACATCCCTATTAGGTATAAATTGTAAAAACTAGGATTTTCTATCAGCAGCAGCTCATATATTCTTTTACCAAATATTTCCTTGTAGTTTTAGAAGCAATATTTACATATTTATGATTAGTCTTGGTCTCACTATTTCTGTATTATATGTAACTTGTTTCAAACATGAACGTTGTTACATTTTGTCACCTACTCTACTCCAGTGGAGCAGGAAAAGCCGATCTTTACATGCCAAAGGATTGGAGCAAGTGCTTCAGTGGTTACGGGAGATAAAAGGGCATTATCGCCACTTTGAAGTTAAGGCAGGTCCTCTACCCATTCTTTTTTATTAAATATCACACCTCTAATGGTGTCTAATTTTTTTATGGGTCATGGCTTCCTTGTTTGTAACATGAAAGACAGGTTCGAAGGTTATCAAGAGTGGAGCATTGCTACTGTCTTCTTGTTGGAAGCATTATGGCAAGCTAATGCACTTGGAAGATCAGAAATTTTCTCATCATTACAAAGAATTATTGGACCAATACTTAGCAGGCATACAGGTTATATTTTCTCAGCATTACAAACAGCTAACTTCATTAATATAATCCAGGACTATGTGAACTTGACTTTTAATTATTTTAAATTGCAAAATAATAAGAACTGTTGTTTGTTACGGTATATTTTTAAATTCTCATGCTGGGCTATGATTTCTTCCACTTTTTGGGTGCGTCAACATCTCTCTTTTAACGTGAATTTTTATTCACTTGTACTTGATGCAATCGTTAACTTTCTGATAAGAAAAACATATGCAGCTTTATGCCGGAGGGCATCCTGAGAATAAGGATGGTGGTGCAGAGACCAGAAAGTTTTTCCTAAATTGTTTATGCCTTCTATTGGGGCGTTTTGACCGCAAGAAATTTGAGACCATAGTATCAGAATACGGGATAAGGATATCACATGCTCTTTTACCACAGGTATTAATTCTTGCATCCAATCTTCGTATAATACTCATAAGGATAACTAAGATTGATTCTTTAATACCCATAATATTGTTGTTGCCATTGGAAGGCCCTGTTTTTGTTGTCATTTTACTAACATTAATATTTTATTACATTATGAAGCTCCGTTCTTGTGATGATGATGTGGTAGACGGGATTGTTTGCATACTCAAAGCAGTCATTTTTAAGCCACAATCATCTGGAAGCAGTCTCACTGACACCAGAGAGGTGGATGCTATGCTACCATTGCTGATTCACCTTCTAGATGAACGGGATGGCACAGCTAGAGCTGTTGTTATGCTTATAGCAGAATACTGTTTGATGTATTTACTTCTTTTTATCCTTTGGTGCTTGGAAGCTCAAATCAAATATATTATCTCTCCATTTGTTTTTGGGTACCTGATTGTCAATTTGGTGTAAATGGTTTACCAGGAGCAAAGACAGTCATTGCTTAAAAGAAGTTCTGGAGCGCCTTACTTCTGGAAATGTTCAACAGAGGACGAATGCCCTTGATGTTATATCAGAACTCATTTGTATGTCGTCAGATTCAAAGGACAAACTTTCCCAGTTATCATGGTATGCAAAATGCTCCATCAGCTTTTATTATTGTGTCATATTATGGTGATTTCACCATTCTGCCCTTCTTTATCTTTTCCCTATGATAATTGCAGGCAAGATATTGCAAACCATTTGCTTGAGCGTCTTGAAGATGAAGAAATTGCAATTCGGAAACAAACATCCACTTTGCTTCCAATGATTGGTTCGTTTACGGTTTAAATTGTTTCATGCCAAATCTCATTTGACATTTTCCAGATCTTTGCTATATACTCTTTTAAACCATAGTAAACTGCAAATCCAAGCTGTGAAGGAAAATTATTTTGACTAGGCATAAACTGCTTGGTGCATAATGGCATTTGGTGGCTTGTTTTTCTTCATGAATTATTATCTTTTTATTTTGATAAATGGAATAGTTATAATATGATTAAAATAGTTTTAGGTAGATATTATTTATCATCCACTAAAATTCTGGGGTTGCAGCATTTCAACACTTTAAATAAATAAATAAAATATAAGATTAGTTTGTGGGAAGAGCATGAGCCAAAAACTTAGCTCTTCCCTTTATATTTTAGTATGGATCTTTTTTTTCTCTTTCATCTTCTTTGAGTAAAAGTGATATCCACTGTAACTTCTTTAGCACTGCCATTAGCAGTAAATATTGACATTTTGATTTCAGTACTTTGCATTGATGAATTACACATACCTGTTCTTGCAGATCCTTCATTAGTTTTGCCTTCTTTAGTTCATCTAATTTACTCATCGGATGAAAGATTGCAATCAAGTGCAAGTGATGCCTGTGTTGGGATGCTCAAATATCATAGCCAGAATGCTGAAGTTATATGTATGCTGCTTGACTGTCTTAGGTATTTACCTTTTCATTTCATTGTTTTCTCCTTCTGTTCTCAAAGTTTAATTTGTTTATCTTGCTATGAATACGTCTGTTGAAAACTTTGTTTCTTTTTTTCGGGTTTGGGTTAGAGAAATGTCTATTGAGCTGAAGCTGCTAATTATGAATATATTCAACAGCAGATAACAGTTTTTCCATTTATTATTTATTCTTGTTTGCAGCACCCTCAGCCAAAGCATAGATCTTCAGAACACTGCAGGGGTTGTAGGTATGTAACTGTTTTGATGTCACCACTTGCCAGATGACATCCTTCACTGTGCTGAACTTGTATATGCATCTTTTCCCTCTCATTGCATAACCAAATTTGTGTCTTTTATGTCTTATATCCACTATTCTTTAATTATCTATATGATGATGTCTGAACTATAATGTTCAAATGACTTACAACAATAGAGCAAATTTTAGATGGGAGAAATTAAACCGTAAAGATCTTAATTTTCTTCGCTTTCTTTCATTTCTTTAAAGACCAAATGGAATAATGAGTATAGCAAGTAACTTTAAATCTAACATAAATTCTGCATCCTTAGAACACGGTTCTTCTACATCATACACTGACAGAGTTTCTTTTGGATGCTAAATATTAAATGCTTTTTGTCTGTTTTCAGTTGTGTATATTTTTGTGTGAACATATATTTCCTTTACGCTTTTTTTTATTTATTTTATTTATTTTTTTCTTGTGGATTTTAAATGGACCGAAGATTTGGAAGTTCGTAATAGTAATGAGGTAGTTTTGAAGCTTAGTTTTGCTTTCCTCTTCCATTTTTGTGGTGAGCAACTGAGCATCAAGTATTCATAGTTAAAATTTATAATTGATTAATTCTATTATTGCCAAATATTATTTCGAAATTGAGCTCTTCCATTTGCAACTTGCAGGATCGAAATTTGATAGTGATCGAGTGCTTAGGCTGATCCCAGACTGGTCTAAAAGTGTAAGATTGATTTTACCACAATATGTTTTATATCTCTTTCATGCTTTTTAAATGAAACCTCAAATTTTGTCATTTCGTCATTTGCTTCTTACAAAGTTTCAGCTGGATGATCCTTTTGTTATCTATTGAATTATCTCAGGTTCAAAGCTGGGATGTCTTGATCGGACTGTTGATTGAGAAAATGTTTGCAGAGCCATCAAATGCAACAATTGTCAAGTTTTTGAGTTATATAAGTGAGCACTTGGCAGAAGCTGCTGATGCAGTCCTCTCTTGTGTTCTATTGCATGCTAAGCGACGGGAAGAGTAAGTACATTATGTTATATAGCATTTATCAAATATAAGGCTCGTATCCTTATTAATAGTTAGCCGTCTGTAGTTTATACTAGTACCTAGTGATTATACAGTGACTTCCTGTATCTGTCTTTCTCTTTACTTTTCAGCTTATTTGAAGACTTTGTTCAACTTTCTATGCTAAAATTTTCTTCTTTAATTTGTTCTGTCCTTTCTCTCTTTCAGGATTGATGAAAACAGCTTTTCTGGACAGGAGTGTCAAACCTATAGAAGTGATGACTCTGAAAAAATGCAGCAGACTCTTTTTGAACACCTTTGCCCACTACTCATAATTAGGATGCTTCCACTGAGAGTCTTTAATGACCTTAATTCATCTATAGTGTATGGACAACTTTTCAATCAAGGCATTTTTCACGGTATACTCTCTCCATCTCCATATTAAACAAGTTTGCTGATTTGAAAACCTAAGAGGTATATGGTTTCTGGTTTGTGTGTGTGTGTGTGTGTGTGTGTGTGTGTGTGTGTGAGAGAGAGAGAGAGAGAGAGAGAGAGAGAGAGAGAGAGAGAGAGATCTGATCTGTCTCTCTACAAACAACTGGTGGATTGTCAATTTAGAAGCAACAATATATGGAAGAAGGATTGGATGCTTGCATGTAATGGTTTAGCAACTGTAAAGTATTTGTTTTAGGAATCCTTGATTTGAAGATGCATGTATTTGTGCTCATTTTACAAACATGTACATTCTGTCAATCTGTCCAAACTGGTTTCAACAACATTGACGCATGTTAGTCAGTAGTTAGTACAGATCTCTTACCACATTGTGAAATTCAGTTATGTAAAATCATAATTACTATTTTTCCAATAGCTGCATGATTTTTGTGAAACATCTATAAAAATTCTCTAGACGTACTTCTGGTTTTAACCTATTTCTGTTTAATTTCAGACTGTGGAGATATCAATGCCATCAGTGAGGATTGTGTTACCATTCTTCTTTTGAAAAGGTTAGTCCATCAATGTTAGAAAGATTCATTCATATGACTGGAATGTCTTCTTCTTTTTTTATTCTGGTTACATTTTTATTTCAGGACATTTTGTGAGTTTGAATTCAACGATGTACGGAAACTTGCTGCTGAGCTCTGTGGGCGTCTTCATCCCAAAGTATATAACAGTGACTTTTATTACCTACTCTTTATTATGACTGTATCTCTCATTACATGTTCCAGGAAGACTGATTTGTGCCTTCATGGATATATATATTCTCAAATAAGGTTTTCAACTTGGTTATGTGATGATATGCATGTTAGCATCCATAAACAATCTAGTCAGAGCTTTAAAATGTGAGTCCTCTGTGGATCGCAACTGCAGTTTCTGCTTGTTATGCTAGCATGGCTTTAACATTAAGCGAGCAAAGCATTTATCTCTGTGGAACTACACGAGTACACTTTTATGCTTTTCTTATCAGTTATGTAAGATTTTCTTTCAACTGGACTAGCAGCCATTGGTCTAAAGCAGTGCCAATGCTACTATATCAGGATTCCAAATCTATCAATGTGTGCTACCAACTAGCAAATAAGTATGTGACCGAATTTTTTTTTAAAAATGTATTGGCACTATCGCTTGTCTATCTACCTGCCTACTTCTCTGTTAACTTCCACACTGACCATTAAAGAAGCTCATTGTTGTTTCTTGTAATTAGTCAGTATGGTTATTTATATGATTTCAACTCTAAAATAAATTGGGTTATGAACATATAGATTGGATGTGCCAACTTATAGTGTTAGCTAAGATCCATTTGGGAATCCATCTGCTTATCAGAAAGAATTCTCTGATTTTGGTTATTGGTCTGTTAGTTTTGTACTGTCAATTGTGTTTCATCCATTTTCAATGCTCAAGAATGATTCCAGAATGTTTGCTCATCAGCTTGCATTTCATTTTTCCATAAAGGATATCAACTATACCCACGCATCTTATTTGTGGTAGCAATTACAAATTAAAATCTACCTCCAATGTGATTGTGGAAGTTAAGAAGTTGAATTCATGTATCCATATGAAACATTGTATATGAAGAAGATGAACAAGTTAGTACTTCGGTATTAGGTTATTGCTTTCTAATTTCTTGTTTATTGTGCTTCTGTATGTGTTGTACTGGATAAAATACCAATATTTTAATCTGTACCTGCCATTTCATATTGTAGGTGCTAATTCCAGTTGTCAGCTCCCAGCTAGAAATTGCTACAGGTTCTCGGGATATACTAAAGATTAAAGCTTGTCTGTTTTCAGTTTGCACTTCCCTTGTGGTAATTGTTTTATATGGTCAACATCTTGGCAGAGTTTTGTGCTTTATTCTTCTGCCACGACCTCAGGCATCTTTTGTTTTATTTGCATTGATCTAATGTTGAGGTTCCTGTCATGGATAGGTCAGAGGCAGGGAATCACTTTCTCATCCTTTAATGCTCAAAATCAGAAAAACATTGGAGACAATGCTTTTATGGCCTTCTGTTGATGGGGATGAAGGTGTGTGAATAAGTAAAGTTTCTCAAACACCTATCAATTTTGTTTCTATTGGTTAAGTTTGATGCTGATAGGTTTCTATCCCCTCAGTATCTAAAGCACAGCATGGGTGCATTGATTCCCTGGCACTGATGATATGTGCTGAGCTGCAAGATCCAGAATCATTTAGCATTGTTGGGAAGAAAGGTGATCTTGGTTATTGCATTATCCTTAGTATGAACTTAAATTTTGTAGGGCACATGTGACTTTTATGATCCATAATGCAGGTGATGCTTCATCAGGAAACTCTGTCCTCACCTGTGTGATCAATAAACTTATACAAGATAACCACCAGCCTGTTTTATCATCCAACTTGGATGATGTGAAATGCTCGTCTGAGGTGCCAGTTCCACTCTCATTTTATATGTGCATGGCTAATGTTCTCATCAGTGCTTGCCAAAAGATATTGGACTCTGGAAAAAAGCCTTTTGTTCGAAAAACTCTTCCTTGTCTCATCCATTCTGTTAAGGTATTTTGATTATTTATTTCACTATCAGTAGATTATCATGTTATCAAAATCTGTTGTGGCTCATAAAGTCATGCTTTGTCTCATTTCATTCTTAAATGTGCTGTCAAATACTGCAGGTCATGACGAACTCAGAGATAAGAGCTGCATGCATTCAGGTTCTCTTTTCATCCGTGTACCATCTGAAATCTACAGTTCTTCCTTACTCAGCTGATCTTCTTGAAGTCTCATTTAAAGCTCTTAGAAAAGGATCAGAGAAGGTATTGAGCGCTGTTTTGATATATTAGTTACTGTCTCTATGCCTTGGCATTTGTAAACACCCAATTTCTGAACTAATGGCCCATATTGTTCTTCAGGAAAGGATGGCAGGTGCAAAGCTATTGGGGTCTCTTATGGCTAGTGATGATGCAATCTTAGAAACTATATCAGGAGGATTAGTAGAAGCAAGATCCATACTGTCAAGTATATCTTCGACAGATCCTTCAGTCGAGCTACGGCAAGTCTGCGGAAAGTTGCTAGCATGCCTAATCTCTTGAGATGATGCCTAGCAGAGTACAGCATAAGTTTATCTGCTTCATTTTTCATTTTGGGTGATGTACAGGTGTATAGTTACTTTTGCTGTATTTAAATTGACAAGTTTTCGTGATGATAGTTGTATAAATGTGCAAATAGGTTGCAAAGCAAAAGTAGGATGGTTTTTAGGACTCAAGTTCATTAGAAATTTCTAGTATATTACGAAGGAGAATTAGGATGGTTTCAAGACATTTGTATCAGCACAAAATTTAGATTCTCTCATTGTGATGGTTATCTTTGACTGCTAATTCAAATAATCTTCTGGCATTTTAAGTATTACTCATTGTCTTTAAGATTTTAGTAATTAAGCTCCAAAATGTGTTAAACTTTTGGATTTCTAATGAACCACTAGATTAGAAGTCAAGCGTAGCCAAAACAAGAGACGGGTGTTGGCAGTTTGAGTAGATAATAAGAAATAATACTGAACCATATCTCTTCTCAACGGATGAAAGGTATAAAACCACTCAACAAAAGTTATGAAAAATTGTAAAAAGTTCAAGTGTTGGTCTAGGGCACAACATTGAAATACTATTTTTAAGTGAAAAAAATCAAAGAATTTAGCTCCAGAATTTGGATGTAAGAAAATTGTGTTCCTATTTCCGATTCAGCTATACACATTTGAATTACATATATCAGGATTCTGAAACTTCAGATAATGAGCCCAAAGATTCTTTCGGTAAGTGCAATTTATTGTTCGTTTAAAGTTCTTTAATCCTGTTTTGCTGATAATAGAAATCAAAGCAATAAAGATTCCCTCCAAAAAGATATTCCCATAATCGATCAAAAGAGAAAATATATTCCCACTAAAGAGATCAGCCCAGGCAGCAGATGCTACCTGCTATCAAATAATGTGTAAACTACAAACATGACCCACATTATTCTCTCAACTTCAAATTGTTGCCAACCTGCTATCCTAGCAATACATGCATTACAACAAGTAATGTTACTGAAACAAAATTCTCCCAACATCTAATCAAAGCATAGAATTCATGTGGCCCCATTGGGTGGAGAATGCGTTGCATCAAGTTCATAACCTTGAAAAATTATTTCCATCCCAAAAAACAAATCTCCCAACATAGAAGGGAATTCCTCCAGCACCAGAAGTTCTGTATTACTTCTGGTAGTTTGAACATCATCTGAAATCTAAAGGAAATAAATATTGTGATGATTATTTGTAAATGAGTGCATCACGACCAGGCCCCACACCAATGTAATGGATGGGTACGCCGACAAGTTCTTCTATCCTTTCCACATACTGGCGTGCTGCCTTTGGAAGGTCAGAATAGTTTCTGACCGAAGATATATCAGACTTCCATCCAGGCAATACTTCATATTCCACCTAAACATAGGAAAAAAAATATAGCATCAACAAGAGTGTGTCTTCCAAGATATTAAAAAATAAATATCCACCAAAACTTAGAAAAACAACAGCATCAACAAGAGTTAACACAAAGTTTTTCTTGTAAGATATCAAATATAACGAGGGACTTGATTACTAAGAAAAAATTAGTATAAACTATCCAACTGAAAATTTAGCAAAACTATAAACAGCATATCCAAATAGAAGGGAGAGCAGAGAACATGCCTTTAACTGCTCAAGATCACGAAGGTCTGCAGGGAATGATCTGATTGGTGTACCATCAGTTTTTTTGTAGGCAACACCCAACTGAATTTCAGGAAGATCCGACAAAACATCAAGTTTGGTGAGATTGAGAGAAGAAAAACCATTAATCCGACAGCAGTATCTCAATGCTGCTATATCAAGCCAACCACAACGACGGGGGCGGCCAGTAGTTGTGCCAAACTCCTGACCAGCAAACCTAAGGAGGTCACCCCCTTTACCCAAGATTTCTGTGGGAAAAGGACCAGAACCAACTCTTGTAGTGTATGCTTTCACCTGCAGAGACGAAGTTCAAGTTAGCAACATTACTTCACGATCTCAATTGACCTTTGTACTAACTGCAAGAATACATGTCATGACCAATACTACCATATGGTGTTCTATCTCCTTTGAAGACATTTCAACCAGACAACTCCTAGATACAGATTCCATTAGTTAAGCCAAAACTATATGCAAGGAGAATGCATGACAAGAAACAAATAATATAAAAGACCTGTTTGAAAAAATAGATTTAGTTGGAGATACTGTTTGTTCATGTAATTGATCCCTCCAATCCCATTTGATTGAGGCAAGGCAAGGATGAGAATGATGACATCAGTCGAATGAAAATCAATTCTGCAACTACAAGAGTAACATTCTACTTACCACTCCAACCAGATTGCCTAGAACTCTGGGAGCAATGCCAAGGCCAGTGCAAATCCCACCGGCTGAAGGACTAGAGGATGTTACAAAGGGGTAAGTTCCAAAGTCAATGTCCAACATTGTTGCCTGGCCCCCTTCGACCAAAATCTTTTTCTTCTCAGAGATGGCTTCATTCACGACAAGCACAGTATCGGCAATGAAGGGTTCCAATCTCTCAGCAAATCGCTTGTACTTTTCAACTTCTTCTTTGAGCACATGGGGCCCATAGTCAAAACCTCGGAATCTTGCTGCAGCATCTGATAATAGAACATCTAGCTTTTGAGGAAAAGTATCCATGTACCTCAAGTCGCTAACTCGAATACCATTTCGGATAACCTTGTTAGAATAACAAGGTCCAATACCTCTCTTGGTAGTGCCAATGAAAGATTTAGCAAGCTCGGATTCTCGAAGCCCATCCACTACTTGGTGGAAATCAAATAAGAGGTGCGCACGATCAGAGACCAATATCCTTCCCTTGCAGGAGACTCCATTAGATTCAAGGCCATCAATCTCCTTAAAAAGCCCTGGAAGATGCACCACAACTCCATTCCCAATAACACAAAGAGTCTCTTCATTAAGGATACCTGAGGGAACAAGGTGAAGTGCAAACTTCTTTCCCTCTGCATTGTAAATGGTGTGTCCAGCATTTGCTCCACCCTAAATAGATACAAGAATTAATCAGGAAATTACAAATTTTGTTTATAGATGTGAGAGTTTTCTGTTACCTGACAACGAGCAACAATGTCAAAGTGTTGGGCCAAGATGTCGACGAGTTTGCCTTTTCCTTCATCTCCCCACTGGCAGCCCAACACACCCGAGACCTGGGTTAGCGACTCAATTCGACTTAGCCCCTGGTTAGGGGACCCAGACACACTTAGAGGTGAGGGAGTGGCAATTGAGGGCTTCACCGAGCATATGACAACATTTCTGGGGCGCTGAAGGTGAATGGGCCCGTGGAGGTAGGGACCAAATGAGTGAGGCTTAGAGAGCGGATTGGAGTCGAGAGTTGTGAAGGACGAGAGGTTGTTCATGGTGAACCGCTGAATGAGAAAGAAAATGTTTAATCAATGACCATTCAAACTTAAAAGACTGTTTTTGAGCAATTGGAGAAAACACCCATACTATAAAACAAAAAATGCTAACTACCATTATTAGGCCAAGAACAGATCAGTAGAACACAAGAACTACATATATTGCTCTAAACAAGAAGAAAACATAACAAAATTGCAATCCCCTATCTTTTTGTTGGGGGTGAGAGAAGACTAA
Source organism: Prunus dulcis (assembly GCF_902201215.1). NCBI lineage: Eukaryota > Viridiplantae > Streptophyta > Magnoliopsida > Rosales > Rosaceae > Prunus > Prunus dulcis. The sequence continues at coordinate 14,354,633 of NC_047657.1, read as the reverse complement.
CATTTAGTATGATAAACAGTTAACAATACAACATTCAATTTGCATTATGAATCATTACAGTTAGCCAGACTGGTAAATTTACCAAGACCCGAATTACAACAACAACAAAAAGGACAACAAGAATGAAACAAAAAGCAAAAATTTCGTACTCGTAGTACAAAAACTCATTTTGTTATACACAAACTACATTTTGTTATACACAAACTACATTTTAGTAAGCAACCAACTCATCAATCACGACTTAACATTTTGCTAATTAATTCTAAAAACTTCGCGCTAACGAACAGAGCTGAGTGGGATAAAGTTGGCTGGTTTGTTTGCTTTACAATAAAAATTTCTGCAATTATTAGCCATGCCAATGAATCTCTCAATCGAATAGATAAACCCTAAACATCACCACTGCAAATACATGAGCAATAATAAATTAACACCAAACTTTCAGCAGAGAAATTGGAAGATTAGACAATGAAAAGGAAGAACCTTTTGGCCCTTTGAGCACTGGGTTGAGCAAACCCTTCCAAGACCCGAACTTGGACTGTGAAAGGACTCTGTGAAAAACAAGAGGGTTAGAAGAAAAGTGAAGGCCGTAGGAAGAGGAAGGAGGAGGGGATTAGAAATGAACAAGTAAATAAGGAAGCAATGAAGAAAAACTAGGGGTAGCAGTAGCGAAGAACCAAAAGGGTGGCTGCTGCGTGCTGTGTGCGTGAATGGGAAGTGGGGGTGGGGGGGGAATTTGACAAAAAAAGACAACCCTTTCTTTCTTAATTCCTTAAAATCTATTTAACTTTCTTTATTTTTCTGAAAATTCCATTTCAACACGAATAAGATCATTGTACATGAATATAATAAGAACAAAAATTCTATATATATAATAAAAGGCAAATAATGGTAAAATATTCAAAATATTAAAAAATACTCTTGGTTAATGCAAACATTAACAGGCCAGTTTGGCATTGCTGTGCTGTGAAAATAATCGCTGTCAGATTTGCTGTGAGAGAAATCAGCTGTGAGATAAAGCAGTTTGGCGTTTGGTAAAATTTTTGTTAAAAGTGTTGTTGGTATTGATTTTATGCATAATCAGAAAATGATTGCCACATAATCATTAAACCCAGCGCCTTTTCGAAACTGATTCCTGCATAATCAGAAAATGAAAGCACCTCATTAGCTGCTTTCCTTTATAGCTTTCTCTCACAGCAATTTTTAACAATAAGTGATTTTCTCATAGTTTACCAAACGGATTGGGTTTTTCAAAATTTTTAAAAGATCACTTATTACCTCAAATAAGCAATACCAAACGGGCACTAAGAATTGAAATTATTAATTAAATGAGAATAATATGGTAAATTCACACTTTTTTATATTTAAAAAAATTAAAAGAAAAATCAGATAATATATTCTAGTTTTATGGAACACAACTACCCATTATCTTTTTTAATTCTAAAATAAATTTAAATTTTTTTACAAAAATCCGCGCGTGCGGAGAGATGAGTAATAATGAATGTTGTAAAAGTAAAGAATATTTGAGAGAATTGAGATTGTGTTATTCCATTCTGATAAATACATCGGCTAGGAGTTTTAGAAATATTATTAAAGATAAATGCATGATAATTTTTAAAATAATAATGGAAAGAAAGTAATTAATTGAGGTGGGGTGAAGCAATTTCCTACTTTAAAAGAAAATGTGGGTGTGTTTTGTTTGAATTTGGATCCGTGCTCCAATTTTCTCTATCACCAACCTTTATTTTATTTTATTTTTATAAAAATGTCACAGATACCACTTAATTTGAAGAAGGAAAAAAATTCAATTGTGACAAAAATTAAATAAATTTATCTCTTTCCATCTCCTCCTCTTTCACCTTCCTGAGGCAAATACATTATTGCAAAAGAGCTTATAGCTCAAGTAGTTAAGAGAATTTACTCCCACAGTCGAAATTCTATGTTCGATTTTCTCCACCTTCATATCACTTGTGTCATAAAAAATAAATAAATAAAATGCAAACACATTATTCGTGGTTATAGCCAAGTCCAATGAGGTTACTAGTCTCAAAAACTCGATGCAGGATATCTTGTTCATCAAATTGCGATTGTGGGCATTTCCCAAATTTGGGCCCGTCGGAATCCTATGTTGGATATGGTTTCGGGCTATTTTTCGCCCAAATAAATAAAAGAGGAATGCTAGCAACCTTTTCTCTAACTTTTTCTTTTGGATCTTCTCTCTTCTCTTTATGACAAGTGTCATTTTCCTTACACTTAAAACAATGTCATTAATGCATCACACAATTTAGTTTTTGTTTTCCAAATTTACCCTTTTAAAATGTATTGGCTTTTATATTTCCCTCAATTTATTCAAATTTTGTTATAACTTATTTAGCACATTGTTAAAAAATAAATAATAATAAAAACATAAGAAAAACGTCATATTTTAAAATAATAATAATAATAAAGTTTGTTTCATGACATTGTTATCATCTTTATTTTGTTACGCGTTCTCTTTGGAAAAATTAAAATTTTTTTAAAAAAATCAGTTTTTATTTACTTATTTAATTTTTAACAAGGTGGTAAGAAAGTTATAAAAAAAATTAACTTGTTATTCAAAAAAATAAATACATTTAATAAGGGTAAACTTGGAAAACAAAAACTATTTTGTGTGATGCATTAATGATATTGTTTTTAGTGTAAGAAAAGTAACACTTGTCATGAGTAGAATTGAAAATGTTCAAAAGAGAAGGTTATAAAGAAGGTTGCTAGCACTCTCCTAAATAAAATTTGAGTTTCGAAACTCGAATACATTCGTTCGCCCGTGTCAATGAGTTCCAATGACGAAAATACCCATCTTTGGTAGCCGAAATGTCAGAATATTCCAAATGTGACCTAATCAACCCTAATCTTTTGTCAGAATACCAACAGAGTTCTCGCCCTTTCTCTCTCCCCTCTCTGATGTCGAAATCCCCACTGCCTCGATCTTGCTCTGTCAAGCTTTGATCTTTGATTTCCTGGTTCTGCTTTCAACCGTCAGTTATGCGAACTTCATTCTTTCGTTAACATGTATGTATATATTTGTATGTATGAGGGGTGAATGAATCGCTCTGTTTTCTATTTGATTCTGACCTTGGAAAATACGAGTTGCAGATCTTAGCTGCAAACCCAAAATATGGTTTGAATGTATAAATAAACTTTACTTTTGCTGTATTTTTTATTTTTATAAATTGGGTATGCCATATTTGTTGTGATGATAACTGGATTTTATCTTAATTACAGAGCCTGTTTGTTTGAAATTTCGTTTATTTTTTACCGACAATGGAAAAATCTGTCAACTTGTACGGTATTTTGAAGCCAAATTATCAGCCAATGTGCCCCAGTTAGTACAGCTGGTTAGTATGAAATTTTTAGAATTAATGAGCGTCATTTGTGTACATTACTAAAGAGAGAGAGTTGTTGAAATATATGAGCACATTTTGTTATATAATTGTTGTCAATCCATAATTTTGTTATATAATTGATTTGTGTTGAGTGTCATATAGAGAGTACCGTAGACATTCGGGTCTTTTTCGTTTTTTAGGATGAAACCAATGATTTCAATTGTATGATTTTAAATATGATTGCTTGGCTTCTTGTAGGCTTTTTGCGATGAGAATGTCCCTCAGGGAGTTTCCAGTCAGATGCAACAAAATGACAGTCTTAATCTTCATCTCTTTTTTCGCTTCCCAGGAAGCTAAACGTTGGAATAGTTGACGATTACGTTGAAGGAAATTTCAAACAAGCTGATTGGATTGTCAGCTTTTGATTGTTTTTGTTTGCCACATGGAGGGCCAGACGTTTGTTGTTGGTCAAGAGTTCCCTGATGTCAAGGCCTTCAGGAATGCAATTAAAGAAGCTGCAATTGCTCAACACTTCGAGCTTCGTATCATAAAAAGTGACCTTATCCGCTACTTTGCGAAGTGTGCGACAGATGGATGTCCATGGCGCATCCGTGCTGTGAAGCTTCCTAATGCCCCAACCTTTACAATAAGAAGCCTTGAAGGGACACACACTTGTGGTAGAAATGCACACAATGGGCACCACCAGGCTTCTGTTGATTGGATTGTCAGTTTTATAGAAGAACGTCTGCGGGATAACATTAATTACAAACCAAAGGATATATTGCATGATATCCATAAGCAATATGGGATAACTATACCGTATAAGCAAGCTTGGCGTGCAAAGGAACGAGGACTTGCCGCGATTTATGGCTCTTCTGAGGAAGGATATTGCCTTCTTCCGTCATATTGTGAGCAAATAAAGAAGACCAACCCTGGAAGCATTGCAGAGGTGTTTACCACTGGTGTGGATCATCGGTTCCAGCGGTTGTTTGTTTCCTTTTATGCGTCCATTTGTGGTTTTTTGAATGGTTGCTTGCCCATCATTGGGCTCGGTGGAATCCAGCTTAAAAGCAAATATCTTGGTACCTTACTCTCTGCAACTTCTTTTGATGCTGATGGTGGTTTATTTCCGCTAGCATTTGGTGTTGTTGATGTAGAAACTGATGAGAGCTGGATGTGGTTCTTGTCAGAGTTGCATAAGGCGCTGGAGATGAACACTGAGAATATGCCGGAGCTCACATTTTTATCTGATGGGCACAAGGGCATTGCAGATGCAATGAGAAGAAAATTCCCCAATTCATTACATGCTTTTTGCATGCGCCACTTGAGTGAAAGCATTGGAAAAGAGTTTAAGAACTCTAGGCTTGTTCATCTTCTATGGAATGCTGCATATGCCACTACCATGTTTGGCTTTAAAGAAAAAATGGCTGAAATAGAGGAGGTATCTCCGGAGGCTGCAAAATGGCTACAACAATTCCATCCTTCCCTCTGGGCATTAGTGTATTTTGAAGGAACACGTTATGGTCATCTCTCATCAAATATTGAGGAGTTCAATACGTGGATTCTCGAAGCTCGTGAGCTGCCCATAATCCAGGTGATTGCGACAATTCATATTAGATTGATGGCTGAGTTTGAAGAACGGCGTTTTAAGAGCAATTCTTGGTTTTCTGTACTTGCTCCATCTGCCGAGAAGCATATTTTAGAAGCCATCGGCCATGCATCAACATATCAGGTCCTTCGTTCTGATCAAGTAGAATTTGAGGTTCTCTCAGCTGACCGATCAGACATTGTGAATATTGGTACTCGTTGTTGTTCCTGCCGTGATTGGCAGCTATATGGGATACCATGTTCCCATGCTGTGGCTGCCTTCATCTCCTGTCGAAAAGATGTATACTCTTTTACAGAGAAATGTTTTACTGTTGCAAGTTACCGTGAGGCATATGCTGAACAGATATACCCTATCCCTGGAAAAGTTGAATGGAGAAAGGCAGATGAGGCTTGTGTGGATGACGATACTCGAGTTGTGCGACCTCCTAAGTTTCGTAGACCGCCAGGACGCCCAGAAAAGAAACGAATTTGTGTAGAGGACCTTAATCGTGAGAAACATACTGTGCATTGTAGTCGGTGTAACCAAACTGGACATTACAAGACAACTTGCAAAGCAGAGACTTGCAAAGCAGAGATTATGGATAGTATCGAACAGTTCTAGGTGTCTAATTTTGTATTCTAGAGATCACCTCCTGAACGTTTACTATATTTATATTACCTTAGTGTAGAATAGTTTCCTGTAATTATGCCATACTAGTTATTCAGATCATGTAAAGTAGGTTTTGTCCATTGTGCTATTATACGTACGTGTAATTGGAAGGACTTCTGAAAATGCAGATGTTTCTTGCTATAATGAAGTGTTAAAAACCAGCGTATTTTTATCCCCTTGTCAGTGTGATTCTCAGTTTGGAATTTCGCCTTTGTGGTTTTTTCCTGCAGCTGTGTTTTCTAGAAGTACAAAAAAGACCCATTTTGGAGTGCTAGATCTTGATTTGCAGGATAGGAAGTATCTGCCCTTTATTTTGAAAAAACAACTCGGCAACCAAAATAAGTTAGAAATCAAGTGTAACATGTACACGCTGCTGATTAAATCAAGTTCTGCAATAACATCTAAATAATGACGTGCGACTTTCAGAAGTTTACTAGTGCACACAACATAGAACAGAAATGAAGGCAAATGTCGATGATCTCTGGTTCAAATAGAAGGCTGCAGATACCACTCTAGAGTCACTTCACTTGTATAATTGCTTGAATCTTTCAGAGGCTTCTAAAACATTTCTCCTGTGACCGAAGGCACTAACCCTGATGAAACCTTCACCACCAGGTCCGAAACCAATCCCAGGTATGGTAACCACATGAATCTTCTCAAGAATCTCATTGAATACATCCCATGAGCTTCGGCCCGGGAAATGAATCCACACATATGGTGCATTCTTCCCTCCATACACCTTAAAGCCAAGAGACTCAAATGTGTCCACTAAAATTCCAGCATTTTCTTTGTAGAAACTAATCACATCATGCATAGCCTACAAGGAGTTGAAATCAAACAAATGTAAACAAAGCTTGTAACAAGTTAACAACACATGCAGGTGGGTTTCAAGTATGAAACTTTAGAATCAATCGAGATACAGAAGAACGGACCTTAATGCCTTCCGGTGAAAGGCAAGCCAGACCACCAGCTTGGGCAATGTTTGATGCACCACTGAAGCAAGTGCATACGATGTGGTTGAAGTCCTTGGCGACAGGAAATCCATCTGAAAATAGCAACTGCTTTGGGACCGCCGTCCACCCCAGACGAACTCCAGTGAATCCAGCATACTTACTGAATGATGATGTCTCAATTGCAACCTGCAATGTCGATACAGAAACATAAAACATACAAGTTAGATCTGGTATGCTCTTATATATTAGGCTTCTTATCCACCACAATGCATATAAATCCTCCTATTTATTATCCATTCCATACATAAATCTTCAACAAAACTATGAATCATGAGCCTTGCAAACAAATTATCAATTGCAGACTTACCTCTCTAGCTCCCGGGATTTCGAAGATTGAGCGAGGATTGTCATCTGACATATACATGGCATATGCAGAATCATAGACTATGATTGAACCATTATCCTTAGCGAACTGTACTAGTTGTGTCAGTTGCTCTCTGGTTGCAGCCGAACCTGTAGGGTTGTTTGGTGAGCAGAAAAATATGGTATCTGTTCGAGCAACTTTGCGTAAATCAGGAAAAAAACCATTCTCAGGAGTGCACGTCATGTACTCAATATTTCCAAACTTTTCAACATCTTTCTGATATTGTGCAGTCTGGCCCATAACAACACTCGATTGCACATAAGCCTGCAGATAAAGAATAAAAAAAGGAAAATCATCCCAAGTTTTAAACAATGTGAGAGAGAGAGAGAGAGAGAGAGAGAGAGGAGACAATATAAAAGGCAAGTAAAGATCAAAAGCAAATTACCGGATAAGATGGACTTTGCACTGCCATTGTAACATTAGACCCGAAAACAAGCTATCACAATGTAAAAACAAGGCAGAGACAATTTAAGTACAGTTTAAAGTTCTGAATCAATCAAGACAATTATCATGAAAAACAAAAAAATATCAACAGATTAACAAAAATATAAAAACCTGAAGGCGGGAAATGTCGCATTTTGCCCCATCAGAAACAAATATGTCATCTTCCTCTATGCCAAGGTTGTCATAAAATGTCGAAGCAATTGCAGCTCTCAATGGCTGTACAGATGAGGAATGTCAATACAGAAAACAAAGGCATGACTATTTGCTACATGTTTTGCCCCTAACAGCTAATCAGATATTGAGAAGGCCAAATACCTTTTCACCTTGCGCAGGTCCATAACCACTGTAACCCTCTAGGGTGGACAAAGCTTGTGATCTCTGCCAAATTAGAAACAATTTAAAGATGGATCAGCAAGACATGACAACTCACAAACCACAATTACTACTCAAAAGGTAAGATCCATTGTAATGCATGTGTTACAGTACGTACAAGTTCTTGACATAAAAATGCACAGCATAGTCCAAATTCAGAGTCTGGCAAGAGAACATTTCCGAATATCAAGGTTTCTATGTCAAAAGGTACATCGATTAAACATGAAAGCAAAGAAGGCTACCTTTTCCATTGCAGAGGTTATAACTTCTGGAATGGGCTCAGTGGTGTCACCATGTCCAAGGCTAATCACTTGTGCATCAGGGTACTTCTGCAAGTGTGCATCCCTTCTTCTAGCAATCTAAAACAACATAAACCAAACTCAAAAACTTTACAAGTAAGCGTCTTTAACCCTCAAGTAAATTTTAATGAGTTAATTATGATTTAGTTGAACAAGTAAATTAAAAGGTTGTGCAAAATGCCATATTTGAGAGACACAAACTGAGCAACTTAACATGAAGGCCAACTATAGAGCAAGTGAAGGACATTACAGACCTCTGGAAAAATATACGCGGCTTGAAATTTGGCCATGTTTGCATTGCGAGCCACCTGGGTCTTGTATGCTTTACATTGAAAAAATGTATATGAATCGGATTTTGTTTTTCAACGAAAGATTTATAAGTTCATCCAAAAAAAATAAGTTAAAAGCAAGAAACCAGTCTTCTCTTTTTGCTTGAAGGGAGACATTCTGAGCTCGGAAAAACAGTTGATAATGTAAGCTAGGAGAGTGGAAGTTGTTTGGTTGCTAAGAAAATGGACTAGCCTTTCTTCTGTCCACAACCAACCTCTCGGAAGTCTTTAGAATGAAGCACCAACATTTTGTAAGCACATATAGCCACTAATAAATTGGTTGCTTAGTGCTAGTTCTCTCAAATATGCATCTCTGCTTCTTGTTTTTTCCTTTCATTCATGTTCCTCCCTTATTCATATAATGTCAACATTTGTTTGACCCACTAACGTTGTCCCACTTGGTGCCCTTTTTAGACACGACATAAATATTTTGCCGACATTAGGTATAGGGCATTTATTATGAATAATTTGAATTGTGTTGAGTGCAATATAAAAAGTATCTGTTGAATACCAAAGGGGTTTGGTGTAGTGGATACTCGCTAGTTCCTGCAGTTGGGCGAACGAAGTTCAAAATCCAGCATGTGAAAAACACCCTTTTAGGAGAGCTTTACCGTAAATAGTCCTAGCTCGGAGTGGTAGCACACTTTGGTTCACCAAAGAAAAAATATATCTGTTGAATAATGTATGTTTTTTTCTTATGGTGTTTAATTAGGATTTTTAAAGATTCTAGGTAAGGGAGTGTTTACACTACTAATAGGATTGAGACCTTTTGCTATAAATATAATTGAGTGTTTCCACTACAAATAGCATCGAGAAATTGTTTTCAAATTAAGTTTAAAATACTTTCCATTCTTTTTCCTGATGAAGTTAATAGGGGCAACATTTAAATGAAGCAAAACTGATGAGATGAACATGCTGAAATGCCAACTTGGCTGCCAAGAGAAAGGAAACAAAACCAGAAACTTTTATATCAGCTTCTAGGTTCTAGCCTTCTACAGCTCTGAAATCGAGGCCCAAAAGTACCATCTTGGAGTACCCTAAAAAAAAAGGTGCCGTCTTGGACTGCATGATCTCGACGGATTTACAGGCTACGAATTACTGCAACTTTATTTAGATAACTTTTAGGCAACGTAACAACTAGAAATCAAGCTTCTAATCTTAATAGAAACTTTACAGCAGCCAAGTGTAGCATCTAAAAATTCAATCATTTTCTGCGACAGCCAAAATGATTTGCATTTCTAAAAATAGAATCCACAAACCAATATGACAAGGAACTTGCTGAAACTAGCGCACAACTGACAAACATAGGAAGTGGAGGCAAATGTTGATCTCTTTGGTTCAGATACGAGACTGCAGATACTAATCTACAAGTCTGATACTCTGGCTCACTTGTACAATTGCTTGAATCTTTTACAGGCTTCTAATACATTACTCCTGTGACCAAAGGCGCTAACCCTGACGAAACCTTCACCACCAGGTCCAAAACCACTCCCAGGTGTGGTAACCACATGAGTCTTCTCAAGAATCTCACTGAATACATCCCATGAGCTTCGGCCAGGGAAGTGGACCCACACATATGGTGCATTCTTCCCTCCATAAACCTTAAAGCCTAGAGACTCAAATGTCTCCACTATTATATTAGTATTTTCTTTGTAGAAGCCGATCACCTCATGCATTGCCTACAATGAGATGAAATCAAATAAATGTAATCAAAGCTTGTAACAACACATGCAGGTGGGGTGTTAGCTTGAAAATTCAGCAATCAATCAAGAGACATTAGAACGGACCTTAAGACCTTCTGGTGAAAGGCAAGCAAGACCACCAGCTTGGGAAATATTTGATGCACCATTAAAGCAAGTACAAACGATGCGGTTGAAGTCCTTGGCAACAGGAAATCCATCTGAAAAGAGCAACTGCTTTGGGACAACAGTCCACCCCAAACGAACTCCGGTGAATCCAGCATACTTACTGAATGATGATGTCTCAATTGCAACCTGCAATGTCCATACAGAAACATAGAACATAAATGTTAGCTCTTGTATATTCACAGCGATAAGAGTGCAACAGGGTTCTCATGAAAGGTGAAATGGCAACCCAAGGAAAATTAAAAATTTACAATGCATATACGCTTGTGCCAGCCAATCTGGGCCAAATCTGAAGGGTTTTTATAGTGTAGATGAACTTTGAGAACCCAAACTGTGTGAATAGAATTATTCTCTAACAAACCTTTAATAGAGACGGCCAGCAGGTAAAGATAAAGGTTTCAAGAAAACAAAGAATCAAGAGCCTTGCCAAGATACAAGTTAAAGTTATAGATTGCGGACTTACCTCTTTGGCTCCAGGGATTTCAAAGATTGAGCGTGGATTGTCATCTGACATATACATGGCATATGCAGAATCATAGACTATGATTGACCCATTATCTTTTGCAAACTGCACCAGTTGTGTCAGCTGCTCCCTCGTTGCAGCAGAACCAGTAGGGTTGTTTGGTGAGCAGAAAAATATGATATCTGTTCGAGCAACAGTGCGTAAATCGGGGAAAAATCCATTCTCAGGAGTACACCTCATGTACTCAATATTTCCGAACTTTTCCACAGCTTTCTGATACTCTCCAGTTTGGCCCATAATAACACTTGAATCTACATAAGCCTGCGGATAAGAAGATAGCTTTACACTTGAGTCTACATTTGAAAAGATGGCACACCACCATTAACTCAACAAGATAGGTCCTTTTTTTTCCCCAATCTTTGTTGCTTTATTTTATTTTTCCAAAAATCTTCAATCAGAATGTAACCCTGTGCATTTCTAAACATTCCTTTTTATAGCAAAAAACCCTACCTAATATAGCAACAACAACAAAATCCTGTCAAAGGTAACAATTATTGTGAGAGAAATGAGACATGACATAAAAAGGCAACTACATAATAAAAACAAAGATTACCGGATAAGATGGATCTTGAACTGCCATTGTAACATTAGACCCAAAAACAACCTGCCACAAAGTAAAAACAGGCAAACCCAATATAAGTACAGTTATAGTTATGAATCAATTGTGTCAATTAACACGAAACGCAAAAAATCACAATTGATAAAAAAATAATAATAAATTAAAAACCTGAAGGCGGGATATGTCACATTTTGCACCATCAGAAACAAAGATGTCATCTTCCTCTATGTCAAGGTTGTCATAAAAGGTCGAAGCAATTGCAGCTCTCAGTGGCTGAACAGATTAACAATATGTTTTACTCTTCATTAGCACTAAAAATATTTCATCTTAGTCATCTAAAACCTCAAAGAAACTGGTGAAAATTGAAGAGTACAAATCAAGAACTTGCACTTGATTTTGAACAAGAAAAAAGATGGTAGAAAGTGGGAGGATATATTTGCATTGCATAGAATAACTTAAAGCTCATCAACTACGTCCCTGAAAATAGCTGACCCCCTTACCTTTTCACCTTGTTCAGCTCCGTAACCACTGTAACCCTCTAGGGTAGACAACGCATGTGATCTCTGAAAATTGGAAACAACTTAAAGATGGATTAGAAAGACATGACAATTGACGAACAATTATATACTACACATTCTCTTTTGATAAGGTAATATACATATAATGCGTGGGTTAGAATGCGTGATGCTCAAAATGCATGGATTATTTACCACAAAAATAAGTACTTTTGCTTCTCAATAAATTTAAATTTAAAAAATAAAATAAAATTTTATTTTTGGGTTGGATAAAGAACCTATATATTTTAAAGGATAACATATTTTTACAAGATAATCCACTGGATGTGGTCTGAAAATAATTTCCAATCACTAGATTAATTTTCTCGGTTTGCCCTGAAAAACGGGTTGGCTACTTGACTGTCTCAACAATTCCAACTCAACCAAAAACAAACTCATAATTTAAGTTTACATCTGACGATGAACTTGGCTTAGTTGGCTAGCAGAACCAAAAATAAATTAATCATAAAATAACAAGAGGTCAAGAATTTAACAAGAAAAAGGGTCTCAAGTAAAGGCAGCCCATGCTTATTGATTATACTACTTTCACATTGACATTCAGGCCGGGTAGGTTGATGTCAATTGCCCTCAAAGAAACACCAGTAAACAGGCAAGTTTTACATAAAAATAGGAACAGATGGGAAACAGAAACAAAGCAACATCACCAACCATTTAAGGAGGATACTTTCATATGTGGTGGTCCTGTTGTGGTAATTGAAAGTAGCAAGTTGGTTATATTTGGTTCGCTTCACTCCTTGATTTGCATATGAATAATTTTACACATTACAAACAAGTGTGCTTATACATACAATCAACAAAAGAAAAAAACTGCCTTTTTCATTTGAACCAATCGTGGCTGGGATACCACAATAATAAACGTGACAAAAAAGGTCCATTCCTGTTGGGTAGTAACAGAATCGATTAAAGAGGAAGGCAAAGACGTACCTTTGCCATTGCAGAGGTTATAACTTCGGGAATGGGCTCAGTAGTGTCACCAATCCCAAGGCTAATCACTTGTGCATCAGGGTACTTTTGCAAGTGTGCAGCCCTTCTTCTAGCAATCTGTATAATATATTGAAAAGTAAAATCACAAATCAACCCAAAAACAGAAATTGATACATGAATACAGTACAGCAGTAAATAAAAAAATACATATACCACACAAAGCAAACCCCAAAGCTTTAACATTTAGCCTAGAGTAAAATTCAAAGAGTAATCTTTCTTACTTATTTATAAACCAACTTTTTATCTGGGATTATATTAGAGATGTAGATAGATAGCTCGACATGAGAATAGTTGAAGAAGTAAATCAAAAGGGTATGCCACCTTTGAGAGACCAAACTGAGCAACTTAACATTAAGCCCAAAAACATCAAGTGAAAGACATCACAAACCTCTGGAAAGAGATACCCAGCTTGAAGTTTGGCTATATTGACATTGCGAGACACCTGGGTCTTGAACGCTTCACATTGAAAAAATATACACACAATAATTAGAACAAAATAAAAGATTAATCAATAAATTCAGAAAATAAATAAATAAATAAATAAGCACAGAGACCTGTCTTCTCTGCTTGTGGAGTGGCGACGCATGTACAGACGCCCACGGGTTTTGCTGGAAGAGAGACATTCTGAGCTCTGCAAAACAGTGATAATGTCAGCTGCGAGAGTCCATGGTGTTTGTCGGCTGAAAAATAGAAAGGAAAAAAGAGAAGAGAGTGGGAGATTAACTAATACCTGCTGTTGAAGTTGATTTTGGTGTTGGCGAAGAAAGCAGATGAAGACGAAGAGATTGAAGCCTGTAACATAGAAGAAGAAGACATTTTTGGGTTTTGAAGAAACGAAAGAAATGAGCTTCAACTTGGATACGAGGGAGCTCGACGGCGCTAAAAAATCAGAGACTCTTTGAGCTGCGTGTGAGGGCAAAAGCCTTTTTCGTTTGGGTGCGTAAAAGGGTATTTTGGTCTGAACAAACATTAATTTTCGTTTTAAGTTGGGTTGACGTGGAAACCGTGGGTTATGTTTTGCGTTAGGGGAAAAAGACTCATTTCTCCTCTCTCTCTCTCTCTCTCTCTCTCTACCCCTCCGTCCGACTCTCTCTCATCACCGCCAGGAGAAGCAAACAAAGACGCTGTTAACGGCGGAAGGAACGCCGCCACCGGGTAAGCCACCGCCACCAAGTAATTTTTTTCAATTATAATTTTCGATGTTTTGGATGTTTTTCTGTTGAGGTTAAATTATTGGAAAGAATACGAATGAGATTCTAGGGTTTTCGTTAACATATATTTGAGTTTGGGATTCCGATTGAGTTTGATTTCTCATTATCACCACTGGGACCAAAATTTTCTCGTGTATGTCTTTCAAAAGCACCTATTTTTAACTTGCTTTTCTGTTTAATTTGATGAAATCTTGTGATTCAGATTGGTCTCTTTATGTTTCATCTTTTTGTTTTTAAAATTTTCAATTTCTGATATTGGGTCGTCTTGATTCTCTGTAATTTTGGTTGGTTTGTTATGAAGTTTTGTAATTTTGATTGGTTTGTGTATGATTCAATTTGAATTCTGATGACGGTTTGGTTTGTTTTCTGCGGAGATATGTTTGGATGATCATTTATGTCATGCATTTGTCCCTGGGAATTTGTTTGCATCGTTCTGCATATTTTTTTTAGCTCAAATCAACATAAGTATTATAATGTTCCCTGCATTAAATGGAAGACGTTTTGTTTCAGATTGAGGACTTGCAAAAGGAAGTTTGAGAAGCCAATAAAGTACAGTTTCTACACGGTAATTTCCTTCAGCTATGTCTTCAGTTTACAACTTTACATTATAGATGCACTATTTAGAAAGTTCATTGTGATTCCAAACTTATTTCTTTCATTGATGCACTATTTGATTGGGATTCTTTTCTTTGTTTTTTTTTCCCTAGGAAATTGCATAAGAGGGATAGGATGGATCTTGAGACGGAAAACAGAATAGCTGCGATTCTTATGAAAGAAGCTGCTGAATTGCGGCGCCAAGCTGAGAAGGAAGGTGTGCATGCTTATCTTCGACAACCTCAAACACGGTTTCGGCCAAATTCACGGTTCCTCAGCGCTACTGTTCTTGGCGTGCAACAAGGTCAGTTACCATACTGGTGTATTAATAATCTAGTACTTGCATTGTTCTCTCTGTGACATCACCTCAATAATTCCTTGTTGGATAAAAATCATCCTAATGAGTTCAAGAGTTTCTTTTAAGAAAAGGCAGTCACTGTAATATGTCATCTGGCCGTTTTGCTGATGAACTGATGTTCATATTCAATCTTTAGGCACATCATACTAGTGCCTTAAAAAGGTTACCAGTTTGGATCACACACTGTTGCCTTTCTTAGGTTGCATAAAATGAAAATTAATTTATACGCAGTTTTTTAACTAGAAATATATGATGAGCCCATTATGTTTTGATTAGCATATATGAGGTTCTGTTGCTTTTGCATTAAAGCATAATCAAAATTGCCATACACGCCCATATTTTATTTGTTTGGTGAATGTTGTGTCATTCAGCTGAAGTTTTGATTTTATTTCTGTTTTCTTCAGCAAATCGAGCTGTGGAAGTGAATGAAATGTGGCGACTCCGGCAGAAAGAGATAGAATTGGACAATAGGCTTAAAGGAAAGATGAAGGATGAGAGCAGAAATGACAGGAGTCGAAGAGACAGTAACTGTTCGAGAAGCAGCAGTAAGGGGCATGATGTCACAGATGACAATGCTAGTCCTTCTTGCTCATCAAGGAAAAGGGAATATGAGAGCTGCCATTCAAGGGAAGAAAATGGTCTAAGAGATGAAGAACTTGAAGAATTTTTACATTCAAGGCATCTCTCTCTCCCCTTCTCTTTCCCCATCTCTCTCTCCCTCACTCGTCTTCCCTCTCTCCCTCATGTGAGGTAGAATGTACGACTGATTGACATGATTCCTGAATTTCTTGCTATGGCAGGGTCAAGCGTGGCAGAGGTGCTGTTGGATCAAGGATGGATGAAGCGGGTCCATATCTTCCACGTGGTTCAGACTCCAGGGACGAGCTGCTAGTGAGCCCCAGTGTACAAGAACGCCGTGTGTATGGACCAGAGAAGCCTTCACGGAAGTTATATGATTCTTCCAAAGAGGAGCTTGACTATGACAGGAAGAAATCAAAAAAAGTTAAGGCTGCTAGCTCGAAGAAGCACAAATCCAAGGATAAATCGAAAGAGAAGAAGAAGAAGAGGAAGGAAGAGAGAAGTAAATACCTTACTTGAGTGGTGTTTTGCATTGCCTTGCTGCTGATTTAAAAAAGATCTTATCCTGTAGGGTGTTAGCGAACGCTTTTCATTCTTCAAAAGGGTCATATGTTACTCTGAAGGGTCATCCTAGTTTTTGCAGAGGTGAATCTTTATGTTGCTTACAGTTCCAGGCAAGATCTGGAAAACAATTGAACTTGAAAGCAAAATCTGGAACACAATGAAATGTGTTATTTTCTTCCTAAACCCTAGTTTGACTAGGATAGTCTAACCAAGCTGAAGGAAGAATCTTTCAGGCCTGTATGGAGTTGATGCACAACCACTGTTGCTGAGAAGTGCATGAAAACAAAAGCAGAACTGTAATTTTATTCTATGACAGAATCAGATTCTCTTTTTGGTCCTCAAGCTGGAAATTATATTCATTTAGCTGCCTCTTTGATGCTCTATTTTTCATCCGATTTTTATTGAAATTCTGTTCTACAACTGCCAAATAAGAAAAGCTTTTGCACATCATGAGTTTGATTTCCAGGTTTAACAGTTGTGAAATCAACATCCAAGTGATAACTTCTATGTTGTTGACTGCCGACTATCGAGGCTGCTTCGGTTTCTCATGTCTGCCAGCCCCAAAAACTGGGGGCCCTGTTGTGGTTAATTTTTTTTAACTATTCATTGTAAACAATACAAGGTCGTGTTCTGATGAAGATTACAATATGAAGAGAGGAGTAAATTACTTTACCATCCTTAATTTTCAAAATTTTTATTTAGATTATTCAGGAAAATGAGTAAACAGTATTAAAAAAAGAAAGAAAGAAAAAAGTTAAGCATACTGGCTAATCTAATCTTGGTCGACCGTGACGTGACCTAATCACCATGGGAAAAACATGAAAAGAACTGAGGGGAGAGAGGAAAAAAGGAGAAAACATTTTCAATTTGTTTTGTTTAAAAGTCAGTCCCGCTCTTCTGGTCCGCGGGATGAGAAGAGCGGGACTGTTAAAAGTAGAATTATACAACAGAAAACAGTGCGACGCACTCAAAGACCATATGCTTAACCTTTCTCTTTTTTTCACAACTTAGCCTGGAGAAAAATTTGACATTCATCTCCAACATACACAGCTACTAATGAGTACAACAAATTACACACATCTAATCACTTCTCAACTGCATGAATTTTCAATACAGTTTCCGTACAGTACTACAAACCTACTTTAACACTACAAGACAAAAAAGAAATGACTGAAACAAGTTTCACTAATTTTCTGTGATCATATGTACGGCAAGATGAAGACACTTTGCTTCCTAGAATAGACCGGTGTTATGAGTCGTCAAACTGATGATCAGTCTCATCGAAAATCTCCTCCTACATTAACAAATATTTGATATCAGGATACGAGGCCTCCTAGAAGAAATGGTGGACAGAAGGGAAAGAGAACAGAAATACGGCTTGAAAATGAAAAAACAAGCGAGTACCTGTAACAGTTCTTCGATAACATCTTCCATTGTTATAATGCCAACAGCCTCTTCCTCTTCAGGGAGCTTAGGGAGTGGCTCACCGCCATCAATCTGCAGGATGTCTGAATATATCTCCTTTGTCCATTTCTTGCTTCTGGAACCGGTCCTATATGAATTATTTGCACTGTTTGTGTTGGGAAAGCTCTTCCACTTCTGCAGTGATCTTTTGCTCTTCAAAATCTTCTCTTGAAGAGGCTTTTCACCATCAATGTCGACTTTCACTTCCTTCACTGGATCTATTGAGAGAGACATAAAGAACAGCTACTATGTCTATCACAAAAATAAAAACAAAAAGTCCCCTCATAGAGTTTGAAGGGGCAGGCAGACGGGGAAATTTTGGGAAAATTTTTTCAAGGCATTATACACTAGGAAGTTGGTGCTTACTGTCAGCAGGATCACCGTTGGTCTGATCCACATTCTTATTGCATCGTCTTACAACAATAGCCATGTGGCTGTGACCTTTCTGAAACTCATTCAATATGTCATATAACGGCAACGTTTCTGGAACCCTATCAAACAAATAGGAGTCATCAGGTTATGATTAAGATGATGTAAGGCATCCTAAATTTGTACTGTAATTAAACCTATAACAAAACGTAATATCCCTTTAACCAACGCAAAATACCTTGGAATCCTGCGTACAGTGACACTCTTTACAGGCACTTCCTCTTCTGGATTAACCGTCAACAAATTTTTTACCTAAGATTTGAATGAAAATAGTTGAGAAAAGTATGTCGCCAAGAAAAATAAAGCAACCAACTAATATGAAGACAAATCAGACGGAATGAAATTGGAAAACAAAATACATTAGCATGATCATCATGCTCGAAATTTATGCTCCAATTAGTCCAACATGATTGTGGACTCCAATTATTTTAGGAACCTGTTTAAGTTTATGGCATACTTGTCTATGCGCAAATATTTTTCAGATCCAATGTTGACAGAGACATATTTAAGCAGAGTTAATTCTGATTTACATTGGTTTTAACACCTGTAGGTTGGGAACTTGGGAGTTATATTTTAAAAAGGCCACGTTAAGATAGCAGTAATCTGGCAACATGCCAGATCCTGTGGTTACATAGAAAATTAATTTCATAAAGAATTATTTTGAATTGCACTGAAAAATAGCTAAAGAGTTTACCAGGACGAGTCCAATTATGTTTGTAGGCTCCTCATAATAAACAGGAACTCTACTATGTCCTTTCTCCAATATTAGGTTCATCAAATTCCTGTGTGATTAGCATAAGTTAGGGTTGCAAATTGAAACATTAGATATAGAGTCAACAGAAGGTGACTATTTTGTTCTAATGCTGAAAGCATAATAAACCTGTCAAGCTTGGCATTGATATCAATTGCAAAAGTTTCGGCTATAGGAGTCATGGCATCACTAGCTGTTTTCTCGGAGAGCTCAAGTGCTCCGGCAATAATTGTTGTCTCATCATGTGTCAACTCTCCACCTTTTCCAGCCTAGAACAAGACAGTCATATGGTTTTAGGATAGATGGTATGTACTGTAAGCAAAAGTGAGAAGAAAGGTCCAGAAGAAAGAATTTGAGAATGATAGATTCCCGGCCAAAAAAAAAAAAAAAAAAAAAAGCAGATGAGATTGGAAAAGACAAGAGTTTGACATAGAGAAAAGTTCGACTTGATAGTTGACAATGAAACTATATGAGAGCTGTCAAACGCACCTCATTACCATGCATATCTACAAGTGTTTTCAACTCAGCTCTGCGAAATAGAGCTACATGTCCATGGCCCAGCAGAAAGTCCAATAGCTGGAAACCACATAGAACATATAAATAGTCAGAGAAAATAGTAGTGGCATAAGAAATTGAAAAGAAAAAGGCAAGTGCTAAATCAATATATCATACCTTGCTAATTGGATATGCAACAGGAATGCAGATCCAGACAAGAACGCGCACAACTGGAGCGACTGTTGCACCTATCGCCAAACCATATCGGGAACAAACAGATTGTGGTATAATCTGCTCCCATAGGTGAATAGAAGTTAGTGACACACACACATCGTGCTTGACAACATTACTGGCTTGAAGAATACATGCGACAGGGTATATCAAAATAGCCACACTAAAAGTTACTTCATTTTTTCCAAGTCATTTTTTCCTGACAAACTGATGGACAAAAATGCAAGGCTCTGGATCCATCCACTCAATGTTGCCATCCTCAAAGAGCTACTTAGTTCAAAAATATAATTAAAAACATTCACACAGATTTAAAAAGTCCAACTATCTATCCTGAATTGTCCGTGCTTCAATGCAAACAAAATGTAAGATATATCACTAACCTCACCAAACAGAAGAATCAGTGTCACCGAAATTAGGATCGCACCCCAAGCTGTCACCAGACCATCAAGGAAAATAGGAAGTGTCTGAAAGAGCAGTGGCCATTTCAATATTGTCGTTATTTTGTATATAACACTAGAATTTTTTTCCAATAAGCATCAATAACATGTACCTCCATTGCAGCAGCATTGCAAATTAGTAGGGTGCAGAGCAGCAGATGCTGATTTTTTACAACAGGCAATATCTTCGCTGTAATAAATAACAGAATGCATAAAAACAGATGCAATGATTAGTCAAAAGAAATTTACAAAGCAATATCATAATAAACTAGTACAACCATAATCCATCATTACAAAGCTAAAGTCCCTTGCACAAGTTCTTCCCTCTTAATGCCAGGTAATTTACAGAGTCATGAAAAGCCAAACATCTAAAAAATTAAAATGCATAACAAACAAGAAGCACAGGTATTAATCCTCTGGGAAGATGTTGCAACATCAATTTTGCAAAATCACTCTTCATTCTTTAATACCAATCGCGTGCCTTTTCTCCATTCATAATTCTACTTTTTATGCAAATGAAGAAGGTTGGATTATATTTCAACAAATAAAACATTAATTTTCACCAAATAAGAAAATAGAGCCATAAACTATATTCCCACCAATACAAACACACCATAGTTGGACAAATTACTTCAACAAACTCAATAATTTTCTTAAGCTGGTCAATCCAAGCATTCATTTAACAGCTCCTATAATCAAGCAAAAATTTAATTTCCAAATAAAAACATTAACCTGATCATTCTAATAAAAATTAACGGTGGAATTTAACATTATATTGGGGCCCACACTTTTTTCTTTCCTCATTTTCTCACATTTTCCGAGCAGCCAAACAGAGCATAAAGTTCCAAACAAAACCAGAGGACACAAGAAAGAAAGGCAAAATTGTACCGGCGTATTTGCGATCCTTGGGGGTGCCGGACTTGGCGAGGACCTCGAGATCGACGAGGCTCATGGACATGAGCCCCAAGGTGAGGCCAGACATTAGCCCAGCGAACAGCACCAACAGCACGATCAGCGCTATGTGAATGAAGAACCCGCTACTGCAACACTCGTATTCCACCGCCATTAGAAAAAAGCAAGCTTTTCTTCAGCCTCAGCTCCCAATCAATCGATTAAGCAACTCTCTCTCCTCCTCCAAAGTTTCCAAATTTACAGACAAAGCTTCAATCTAGCTCCCTCTCAGAGACACGCGTCCATTGCCGCTGATTGTTCGAGCTTCTCCCCAACCAAACACTGACTCAGCAATTGAGAGAAGAGAGAGAGAGAGAGAGAGAGAGAGAGAATTCCAGAGAATGGTGGGAACTGAGAATTTATATCTGTGTAGCGTTTAGCATCACCTTTTCCACTCTTTTACATTTTTTTTTTATAAAAATTATATCAATTTTTGCGTTGTAATAATGGTCTACAAAAGAAAAACAAAAAACAGTTTTCAAATAGTTTTTAGTTTTAATCTTCATATCTGTTATTTTTCTTTCATGGCTATATTTCTTAAACTCATAACAGAAAACTAAACAAAAAACTAATTAGAAAGAGTTTGAACAAGAAAAATAATTAAAAAATGGTTATGTATGGTGGTGGCTTGTAGATGGTTGAAAGTATTTTACTCTTGCATCCGAGATCAATGTTCGAGCCTTCTTATCCTATTTACACTTCTTCATAACAAAAAAAGGAAAAATCGTTATATCAAAGGTCCTCTAAATGTATTTGTATTAAAAAACAAATATATTGGCAGAAAAAAAAAATCAAACAAAAAAAATACTCATATCTAGGTGATTTGAAAATAAATGAAAACTTAAGTGACATAATTATGGAAAATATCATCAAAGCTTAAGTTCTCCTTCAAACAAACGTTATAAAATAATGAGTGAACCTCACCAGGCAAGCGACTGGATGAGGATGACTGAGGAAAAAGAAAGGATTAGAGTGGGTGATCGAATTGATACTTTACACTGTGAAAAGAGAAAAAGAAAATTGAGAGTGAAAAGCTTACTCTTTAGAATAATATATTTTTAATATGCAAGTATACTGTTCCTAATGTTTTGTGATGAAATTTCAAGTACAATATAATTAATGAAAACAAGTTGGATATAATAGAAAATTAAAAAGGAATATTAAAAGTATTTTTATTTTTGAAGCCTTAAGGCATGTTTATTAAGCAGGAATCAAAATGAGTAGGAATTGGAGTATGAATAGAGAGTAAGACATTCCCATACTAACTCTTAGGAATAGAAATGAAAATAAAGTTGATTCCTATTAACGCATATTTACTTACTACGAATAGGGAAACCCATGAATTGAGGAACTTAGATCAAGGAATCAATTAGTTGGAGTCTACTTCCCCTAGTTGATCTTATTCCCAATGTTGAGAGTATTCGATTACAAATTTTAAGGTGAAACTCATATAATTTTTTATTTCTTATGTATTAGTAAACGCATGAAAAATCAGGAATTGAAATCATTCCAATACCAATGTGTTAATAAATATATGAGAAGCATAAATTAGAATCATTGCAATACTATGAGTAATCATGCTGAAATTTCCAGTATATTTCATTTCATTTTTCCAAAGACTTGCTACTGCAACTTTTCAAATGGAAAATTAAATTATATTTCATATGAATCCTTACTCCCATTCAGGAATAAGATTTAATTTTAAAAAAACAACGTAATTTGGACTCAAATTTCTTTGCATTTCCATTCTTGTTATTGTTAAGATAGCAAGATTAAGCAGAAAATGCAGAGAGAAACGAATAGAAGCAGAGAGAGTTTCAAAGTAATGAAAAGAAGAATTATGGTATTCTCAATTATACTTCAGCTTAGCACAATTACAGACTTTATATCAGCTTTAGTTAGAGCCTTGTTTACATTTTCTAACCTCTCTTACCTCTCTAATATTTGCTGATCAATTGCTAACAGTTCTTCCTAACTGCCTAACAATACAAACAACATCTTAACCACTTGACTCTTTAATCTTATGACATGTGGCAAGACTAGGACCATTGATATCTTTACATTCCCCCTCAATCGCAGGCTTGGAGGAGCCAAGCATAAGATTGGAACACTGGTGCTGGAACAAAGGAGCAGAAAGACCTTTAGTAAGAATATCAGCAAACTGGTCTGCAGAAGAGACATGTTGAACAAGCAAATCACCTCTAATAACTCGTTCTCTGACAAAATGGTAATCGATCTGCAGATGCTTCATTCGGGAATGGAATACTGGATTGGAAGCAAGAGAAATAGCAGAGATATTGTCACAATGGATTAAAGGAGGGATATGTAAAGACACATGAAGATCACAAAATAATTGTCGAATCCAGGCAAGCTCAGCAGCAGCAATAGCAAGGGCCCTATATTCTGCCTCAGTGGATGAACGAGATACAGTATGTTGTTTCTTAGAAGCCCAAGAAATAGGACTAGACCCTAAGTAAACAATAAATCCGGAGACAGATCGTCGATCATTAGGATCACCAGCCCAATCAGCATCACTGTAAGCCTGCAGATTAAGAATACCAGGTTGAAAAAGAATTCCAAAATCAAGAGTACCTTTCAAATACCTCAAGATTCTCTTAACCGCCACAACATGAGATTCCATGGGATTATGCATGAACTGACAAGCTTGATTTACAGAGAATGCTATGTCAGGCCTTGTGAAAGTGAGGTATTGTAGAGCACCAACAATACTCCTGTATTGTTTTGGATGAGAATAAGGCTTTCCATCATCCTTAAGTAATCTGTGATAGGGAAGACAAGGAGTAGCACAAGGTTTCGAATCCTGTAAATCAACTTTATCAAGTAATTCCTTGATATACTTAGTCTGAGACACAAACAAACCAGGGGACTGATATGAAATTTGCAGGCCCAAAAAATAATTCAACTGCCCCAAGTCTTTCATATCAAATTCTTGAGTCAAAGCCGCAATAACCGATGGAAAAAGAGAGGAATGACTGCCTGTAAGGATGATATCATCTACGTAGAGGAGTAAGATCACAGTGCCAAGAGAAGACTGCTGAACAAAGAGAGATGGATCTGCAAGTGATGCTTGAAAACCCAAACTTGGTAAAAAACTAGTGAATCGTTCATTCCAAGCACGAGGAGCCTGTTTTAACCCATACAAAGACTTCCTGAGTCTGCAAACAAAGTCAGAAGGATGAAGTTTGCTCTCAAAGCCTTGGGGTTGAGTCATGTAAACCTCCTCCTGAAGAATACCATGCAAAAATGCATTTTTAACATCAAGTTGCCTTAAAGGCCAATTAAACTGTGCTGCAAGAGCAAGAACTAAACGAACAGTGGTAGGTTTCACTACAGGGCTGAAGGTTTCACTATAGTCAATACCTTCCTCTTGACTAAATCCCTTAGCAACCAAACGAGCCTTATGTCTAGCTATAGAACCATCTGCATTCTTCTTGATTCTATAGACCCACTTACAACCGACAAGATTCTTATGAGGTGGGATAGGAACCAAGTCCCAAGTGCCTTGTGCATGAAGAGCCTCAATTTCCTCCCTCATTGCAGACCGCCATGCTAAGGATGTAGAAGCAACCTTGAAAGAACTAGGTTCAACCTGGAAGGAATCAACAGGCTGTACAGAAGCAGAATAAGCCTTCCTTTTGGAAATACCATTCTTAGACCTGGTGGTCATAGGATGAAGATTTACAGCTGGAAGAGGTAAGACTACACAAAGAGTTTCAGGCTGAAAATCAGGATCCACAGGGAGAGGAGACTGTGTAGCAGAATCTAAAACTGGCATATCCTGGGAGGTTGACAGCACACAATCTGAAGCATTAAAAAGCAGTGTATTCAAAGAGGCAGCGGCTTTAGAGGTGGATGAAGAAGAAGAGGAAATAGGAAGAGAAGAGATAGGTGACAAAACAGTGTTATGCAAGGAAAGTAATGGTCGAGAAGAAGAAGTAGGTGGAGGTTGAGAAGGAGGAACAGACACGGCATGCACAGAGGTGTAAGGAAACATAGTTTCATCAAAGATGACATGGCGAGTCACAAAGAACCTATTCGTTTGGAGGGAGAAACAGATATACCCTTTATATTGGCCTGCATAACCTAGAAAAATACAGGTGGAAGTTTTGGGCTGAAGTTTGTGAGTATTGTAAGGCTTGAGTAGAGGAAAACAAGCACAACCAAAAATTCTCAAATGAGTAATGACTGGTGAAGAACCATACAATAAAAAATAAGGAGATTTGAGCTGAAGAATTTGACAAGGCATGCGATTAATCAAGTAGGTGGAAGTAGCACAAGCATGAAACCAAAATTTAGAAGGTAAATGGGCAGTTTGTAACAAAGTGATGGCAGTCTCTAAAATGTGTCTGTGTTTTCTCTCAGCAAGACCATTTTGTTCAGGGGTATAGGGACAAGATATTTGATGAATAATACCCTTGGTAAGAAGATAATGTTTGAATTTATTACTAAGGTACTCACCACCCCCATCACTCTGAAAAACTCTAAGAGTAGCAGAGAATTGAGTAACCAAGAAGGCATGAAAATAGACAAAAATAGAATAAACCTCTCCTTTATTGATCATTGGAAAAATCCAAGTAAATCGAGTACATTCATCTATGAAACTAACATAATATTTGAAACCCTCAACAGATATTGTGGGAGAAGGACCCCAGACATCACTATGAATTACCTCTAAAGGTTTGATAGATTTAACCACAGGATAAGGAAAAGGAAGCTTGGCAAGTTTGCCTTCTAAACAAGTAGTACAGACTAATTTGGAGTCGTCTAAAGAAAAAGAAATCTGTGACTGACGTAAAAGAGCTGAAGTGATTGTGTTGGAGGGATGACCTAAACGTTTGTGCCAGAGACTTGTATTGACCTGTTGGCCAAGATAACAAAAATGATTCTTGTGAAAAAAGGATGCTTGTTGAAGAGTGGATTGCGGAAGGGAGAAAGGAATAGGATACAAGCCAGCTCTACACAGTCCCTTGAGAAGAACACTCCCCGTGATCTTGTCCTGAATCCAAAAACCAAAGGCATCACATATAAATCTGCAATTGTTATCTTTACATAACCTATGAATTGATAGCAAATGCTGAGAAAGCTTTGGCACATGCAAAACCTGCTTTAATTGTAAAGAACACTGTGGAACATCCAAAATGGAAGAACCAATATTAGAAATGCTCAAACCTGAACCCCCTGCAGTAGTGATAGTATCAGACCCTGAGAAAGGAGTAGCCAAACTGAGTTGAGACAAGTCAGAAGTCATATGAGTTGTTGCTCCAGTATCAGCTACCCAAAATTGCTCCTGAGGTGAAGAAGATGGGAAGTTGGCATGCATGGCACTAAGATTGGTGGAAGGAGGTTTGCCTTGATAAGAGAAGTTGCCTCTATGATAACATTGAATGGCAGAATGCCCAAATTTCCAACAAATTTGACATTGGACTGAGGAGGTAGGAGTAGAGGGTTGATTGTGCCTTTGATAACAATCAGCAGCTACATGGCCTTTCTTGCTACAGATTTGACAAGTAGGAATGTCAGTGCCAGGACCAAGAATACCAGGGCTAGAAGTAGGCTGAACTTGATAATGACTACGACCTCTGCTCCGACCCTTAAAATGAGACCCACGATTGATAGAGTAACCACTAGTGTTGTGACCATTAAAACCAGCATGGTTACCACTAAAACCCCCATTGAAACCAGAGGGAAAATGAGAAGATGGAGCAGACTTAGAGCTAGAAGAATAACCTTGAGGCTGAGAATTAGAGATACCTTCATCAAGAACAAGAGCCTTGCCTTGAAATGTTTGATTTTGAGCCAGCATTGCAGAGACAAAAGGAGATGCAGAATTAGTTTGTTCAAGAGTGGCTTCTTCAGCAATCAATTGAGAACGAAAATCTTTAAGAGATAGCACATGTTCTCTGCCTCGAACCATGCACCGAAATGTATTATAGTCAGAAGGAAGACCATTAAGAGCCAAGATCACAATATCATCATCTTCAAAAGAAACCCCTGCTGCAGAAAGATGATCTCGAGCATCTTTTATTCTTTGCAGATATTGGGAGACAGGTTCTGAACCCTTCTTGATAGTCTGAAGTTCACTTTTCATCTGAAAGATTCTAGCTTTCGTTACAGTAGAAAATCTATCTTTCAGTTGAACCCACATATCATGAGAACTGGTACAGCCAATGACATAAGAAATCGCAGTAGAAGAAAGAGTTGCAATAAGCAACTGCATCAATGCACGATCATGCATTTTCCAAACTTGATAAGCATCAGTTTCAACACCTTCAACATCAGAGTCCTCATCAAATCGAGTAGGACACTTCCTTGAACCATCAATAAACCCCAAAATGCCATGACTCTCAAGAAGAATTTGCATTTGAAAGTGCCATGTAAGATAATTTGTATCATCAAGCTTGACTGTCACAGCAGTAGAAACCGTAGGAAGCAAAGTGGTAATAGGAGATTGAACAATTTGAAGCTGAGTAGTAGTCACCATGTTGAGAATTCAAGAACCAAAAGAGGAGAATCGAAGGTCTAGAAAGAAGAAACTTGCAGAGAAATGAAGATTGAAGAAGAACTTTCAATGAGACAAAAGATCAAACAGGTAATAAGCAGAGCAAATAATACGAAATTTGACCGCTATGGTTGAGAAGAGAACGAAGCCAGAGAGAGAAAACAAAGAGGAAGAGAGTGCGGAAGCAGAAGATCACAAGATCAAGATCGATCCATGGCGAATGATACCATGTTAAGATAGCAAGATTAAGCAGAAAATGCAGAGAGAAACGAATAGAAGCAGAGAGAGTTTCAAAGTAATGAAAAGAAGAATTATGGTATTCTCAATTATACTTCAGCTTAGCACAATTACAGACTTTATATCAGCTTTAGTTAGAGCCTTGTTTACATTTTCTAACCTCTCTTACCTCTCTAATATTTGCTGATCAATTGCTAACAGTTCTTCCTAACTGCCTAACAATACAAACAACATCTTAACCACTTGACTCTTTAATCTTATGACATGTGGCAAGACTAGGACCATTGATATCTTTACAGTTATGACCTAATATTAGAAAGAAAAACAGATTTATCAGTAATGGATATCGAAATCATTTTGATTCCTTTTTTCCCCATGTTTACTAACACATGGGTTTTGGTAAGATTTCAATTCCTTACTTTCCAAGTACACATATTGAATAAAAAATTATTGGAGTTTCATGACAAAATCCGTAATCAAATACCCTCAAAATTAAGAATCAGATCAACTAGAGGAGTAGTTAATCTGATTCCTAATTTATCTAATTCCAAGATCCCTAACTTTCCCCGTTTCTCCTTGATAAGTGAACATGAAGCCCGTGCTTTCATAAAGTAAATAAAACATTTGGAAAATTACAGAGTAAATTTTTATTTTTATTTTTTATTTTTTATTATGGTCTAATTGTTTTTTCCCAATTATAATAAGGGAAACAATAAAATATAGTGCTGTTAACAATCATAGTGAAAGGGGTTGAAAGGGTATTGGGTCGGCATTGTGTATGGGTGACGTGTTATACAATGGTGTATTGAGCTAGTGGTCAATTTGGGAAAGCCCCGAATATGCGGCTTCGATCTCAGTCTCTCTAAACCGATTTCGTCGTCATCACCGACATCTATTTTGCAGGCCGCTGATTGGGAGAGAGATTTAGCTTTGTGCCGTACACTATTCCTTCACTCACCCTGTACATGATTTGCTGTCCCATCTCTTTCCCTTTGATGTGATTTTTTGTTTAATATAGAAAAATACATTAACCAAAAGCAAAGGCTACCTACCTACCTAAAAGTAAGCTTTCCTACCAAATATCTAACGGTAGATGACGGATACGCTGATGAAAAAGGAAAGTAATTAGAGGAGAACAATGCTCCAGCACGAAGATATGATTCACAATTGGAGTCAATTCTTTTAATATTGTCTTTATATTGTCTCGTCCAACACCCAAAATCAGTTTGGTACTTTAATCACTTTTGACTTTATAATTTTAATTTCGTCAATTTTGTCATTGTAGTTTTGTGTTTGTAGTAATTTAAGGACAAGTTAGTATTCTTATTAGTTTCTTTAATGATACAATGAGCAATTTCGTCAACCCAAAACCCTTGAACGTAAAAACTTGTCTAAAATTCTTCTCATTTTATATTAGGACTCAAAATTCAACTATTAATCCTAATTTTTTGACATTGAACATTATAAAAAAGAAAAATAATAATAAAGGCTCGCAAATCATGCACCCAATAATTGTCCCTGCCATGCAACTATAATATAATCCGGACTTAATCCCAAGAGACCTTTTTATTCCAGGGACAATAATAACTAATCCTGGATAGCCTTTTGGCACTGATCAATCTTATGACCTACCTTTCAACTTTAAGCTTAATTAATTAATACTTTTTGTTTTTTTTTCTTCTTAAAAGATAAGACAGGAGACAAGAAAAACTGGTCATTTGAGATATTTATATATTCAGAACTCTATGACAGTGAGCCTCATTTTAAAGTCCTTGTATATGATTAGCAATGCAGGATGATCTTGATAAGCATGATAATCTTTTTTTTCTTTTTTTTTGGGGTCTGAATAAGCATGATGATCTCATATGGTCAAAATGAAGCCTGATAAATATCTTAGAGGGAGTGGGTAATTTGTCTATATTTGTCCATTTAATACACATAAATGTAGGAGTGGAGAATAACGATATCACTTTTTCTATCCCGATCAATAACTCATGAGATAACTTTTTTTCACGTATCATTATGTTATTTGTTGAAGATAGTAAAACAGTATTATCCCTGTTATAAGTAAGTTTTTTTTCCACACTTCGGCCCCAAAATAGCCATGCCCCGAAACTCAAGCATTTCATGTAAATTTATATTAAACTTTTGTAATTATTGGGGAAATATTGAAAAATCTCTATTGTTTACCTCCCAAAGTAATACATCGGTTGGCCCCCAATAAAATTATAAAGAGATAAAATTTATTTTCTCAGTGACAAAAGAGAAGAGGACACAAAAACAAAAGTGTGTGGAAATAAATAAATAAATAAATAATAATGGCCAACCAGTTCGGTGCGAGTTAGGTTAATAATAATATGGTATGTAAAGTACAATAAACAGAGTGAAATTCTGACGACTGATGCCACTATTCATGGTGTGGAATGAGACATACCTGAAACTCTTCTTTTCAGTTTATATATCCCAATCCCACCATTCTTTTGTTTATACCAGTTTCATAGCTTCTAGTCAGCAACAGAACTAATGCAACCGAAGTCATCAACGCATTCCTGAGCAATTGACAACGGCTCATCAATATAATTGATGTCATTGACAATGAAACTTACTTCAATCAATAGTTTACAGTGGTATATGCGTACGCGTGATGTATTTGTATGTATTTCAATGATCACGTGAAAATGTAAATAGAAGTGAACGTGATCCGATTTGATTTAGGTTTCAAATTACACATGGAACCAATGTTTAGACCTCAAAATAGTAACACAACTGAACTAATCGAAATCATTTGTTGACCGGCTTGGTTCATTTATTGCATATATTTTGTATTTTCTTATATATCAAAAGGAAACTTCTCACTATTGAAGATGGAGAATTTTTGAGAGAGAGACGTCAAATTCGAATGGGTTAGGGATTTTAGCTTTTAGTATTAAATGGTTTATATCAATGTGTGAGATAAAACATGATAGCCAACGGTGATAATTAATAAGAAAATGTCAAGTATTGAAGAAAAGTAAAATATACGATTTCGTACAAGTTAGGCAATTTTTTTAATATGTCAAATCAAACCGAATTTATCAAAACTAATTGCGACTTGGTTCAAATTGGATATAAAGTTACACATTTTAATGTTAAAACTAAAATGTGGGCTGGATTGGTTTCTTCGGCATGTTTAAACAATTCATACAGTCGTACATATGAGTTAGGCTAGTTGTACATATGCCTGCCTCCTTGCATTTGAATTCTCTCTCCCAGAAAATTATAATAATTTAGAATTTCACCTTAGAAAGATGATTCGAGAGTGATTTTTGGCTCACCCCTAAATGCAACTATTGGAAATTAATGATTCAAATTCCTAAAAAACGAGAGCATTTCACAGCCATGATCAAAATGAAAACACTTTCTTACGCGTTAAGAGTAATTTCGCTTTACAGGACCATCACAATTTAACAAGTGCATAAATCATATTGGGCTGGGCTGGTTCAATTGAGTTGAGACCAAATTCTCGTTTAATGATCTGGTTAAATCATATTAAATGCAACCCAATTAAATAAATCATATAGACCTATTTTTTATATTTCTACTTCTAATTTTCAAATATTTTTAATTTAATTGGGTTGCAGTTGCATTTAATTTTTTCAGTTTAAACTTGCAATAAGAAAAGAGTAATGCTACTCTTACCACATTAGTATACCACATTCTCATACCACCTTATGTGACAGATGAAGTTGAGATTCACATCAATTAAAAAGTGTCAATAAATCATAAAAGAAAAGAAAATATTAAATTAATTTTAATTGATGTGGCTGTCCACTTCATTTGCCACATAAATGTAGGCTAAGCTGACAAAAATATATCAATTTTCTCAAAATTTTTATGATAAAAAAAAAAGTGCTCAAATTATTTTCCATGATACTCATTTTTATCTTTTACTTTTGTGAAAATTTTAAAAACAACATTTATAATATATGTAAAAAAAAAAGAGTATATATGAGTGATATTGAAGGAGAGGAAATTCAAACGCACGATCTCAAATCCAAAAAAATTTATAAAAGTAAATAGATACCTCTTATTTATTTTCTTCTTTCGAATAAGAGCTTTATTTCTTTTAAACACACAAGTTGAGGTCGGTGCATATTAAATTACTGTTTTTGGTGAAATGAGTTTATTGAATTGTTTAATATTTAATATAGATGTGGACTTGTAGTGGTGTAGGACCTGCAAGTGTATGGCGCTGACAACTAGAAACTAAATCGGTTCCAAACACACTCTCTACGAGGTAAAGAGTAAAACCAGGGCTCCCGCACAGATCTGAATCGCGCTCTAGATCTCCTATCCCAGCTCTTCCCGCTGCATTCTCCTGAGGTTACTCTCTCTCTCTCTCTCTCTCTCTCTCTCTCTCTCACTATTGCTCTTTGCTCTGCTTTTTTCGGCTTTTAGATCCATTTCTTTGAATGGGACAGAGTGATTTATCCACAAATTAAGTTTCTTTACTGCTTTATCGATCTGAATTTGAATTCTAGTCTTCATTTTCTTTTCGAAGATTGGCTTTTTGTGATTGTGTTTTTGAGTTCTTATTGATTCCGTGGCTGCTTGGATATCTGGGTTGGTCTTATGTTCACAAATTTTGCGCTGTACATGCGTGTTTCACTGGAATTTTGCTCAATCATGCCATCTTTTTGAGTAGTAATGATAAATTCGTTAAGATGGTATTTGAAATGCAGAAGAAAAAAGGGTTATGGGTTTGGTATATTTATTATGTATGAGTTTGAATTGACGTTTGGAAAGAAGATCTCTTTGTGGCATTGTCATGATGGTTGATGCCTATTTAATTGGATTATATGAAAATTTTGAGATCAATGAGTAGAGGACAGTTAGAAAAATGATTCAACACAAGGCATTTGGAAACACTGCTAATCGAAGTTTTGTTTCAACTTATGCTAGATTTTGCAGGCTCACTACTTAATAAAATCATGTCAAGGAGGCCAGTAAATCCTGCTAGACGCATTGGCGACGGTGGAAGCATCCCATTTGTGGGTGTTGTGCAGTCCAAAGCACGCTCATCGCCACTACTGTCTATAGGGCTTGTGCTTGTGGTACTTTCCATTACCATTCTAATTCCATTGCATCGGTATTCTTTAGGAGCATGGTGTTAACATTGATAATCCTAGCATAACCAAAAAATAATACTTGGTAGGTGAACACGAACTGATGACTAAATCGTGTGCTTCCATCCTAGAAATGAATTCTGTTAGTAATATTGTCACTGAACAAGATTGCACTAACAGGTTCAGCTTCAATACAAAACTAACAAGTGTGAACTTTGAAATTTCAGGAATGAATTCTCTTAGTAATGCTGTCACTGAACATAATTACTCAAACAGGTTTCGTTTCGATACAAAAGTACTGAGTATTAACTTTTAAATTTCAGGGTGCAATTCTTCTTGTCTGCTATGCTTTCAGCGGGTCAGGTGGACGGAGCAGTAAAGAGGCTGTGATTAAACTTGAAGGTATATTTCCTGACCTGTTCTTTTGTCCAGTCTCCATTTCTCTAAAACATTTTGGTTATTGAATGCAATAGTTTGCCTGATTTATTAACATGGGTTGTTAGAATTCTATATTGTCTTTCCAAATTTCTCAACATCTCCGAGCTTATATATCTCTGTACGGTTAAATTGAGTGGATCTATCAAATTTTGTGGTATGAATTCAGTTGTTTCAAACTATGTGAATGTTATGCATTGCGAACTTTTTGCGAGGAGAGATTGTTGGTTCCCTCAATTTTTTTTTATTTTACTGTTAGCATGCAGGTTTTCTGAGGTAGAGGAACTTTTTTACAGTTTGACAATCTCTCATATTTACATGCAGGTGGTGCTTCGTGCACATTCGAAGTTCAGAGAGCAATACCCATACTAAAGAAAGCATATGGTGATAGCATGAAGAAAGTGTTGCATGTGGGCCCTGACACCTGTTCAGTGGTATCTAAATTATTAAAAGAGGAGGATACGGAAGCCTGGGGTGTGGAACCATTTGACTTAGAAGATGCTGATGCAAATTGCAAGAGTCTCGTGAGCAAAGGCATTGTGCGTGCTGCTGATATAAAGTTTTCTCTGCCTTATCGGCCAAAATCATTTTCTCTCGTAATAGCATCAGATGCGTTAGATTACTTGTCTCCTAAGTACCTCAACAAAACTCTTCCAGAGCTGGCGAGGGTATCTGCTGATGGTGTTGTTATATTTACTGGTAAATGATCCTGCCCTCAATAGATTATACAAACCATACTTGATAGTAACCGATCTCTTGGAATTTTTATGTACTTTTCATTTCCATTTTGTAGGTTATCCAGGTCAGCATAAAGCTAAAGTTGCAGAGCTATCCAAATTTGGCCGTCCAGTAAGTGATTAATGTTTATGATATTCCGAATTTTCTTAGTTTCCCAGTCATTGATGGCAATTGATACATACAAACTAAATTTTGATTCTCAGTTTTCATTTGCTTGCTTTGGTTGTATGGATGTGGCAAGTTTAACTTCCTAATGTATAGCTTTACAAAGTTAAATATAGAGAAATGATGCAATGATTTTCTTTTAAAGGCCAAATTGCGAAGTTCGTCCTGGTGGATAAGGTACTTTGTTCAAACTAGCTTAGAAGAGAACGAAGTAGCCTCAAAGAAGTTTGAACAGGCTGCACTAAAGAAATCTTACACGCCTGCTTGCCAAGTTTTCCACCTCAAGTCATACCATTAAGAATCACAGCTTTGTAACTTTGTTCGATCAGCCTGTTGGTGAAACATCGGCTATATACGTCTTCAGTGCCCAAAGGGTAAGTTCATATTTTGTGGGAACATAGAGCCCCATTGTGTGATCGATTATGACACAGGATCTTCTGACTGGTGTGTTGGGGAAGTGAGTTCTAGAGATTTGGCTTTCATCCTCACTTTGTATTCTTTTACAATGATGTAATTTCTCCCAACATTGCTGCTTCTTCTTGTTGTTGGTGTTGTTGCAGTGATACATATTTGAGTGCAATAGATCTATTTTTGTTTATTATATTTATAAAACAAAAACAATATCTCAATGATTAATTTAATAAAGGATATCATCTTCTGTCTCGTAGATAAATGTGTTGTTAGCCCATCATTTGGCATTTGTACTTGTTGATTATACTCTGTGTGTTGGTGTTAGATTATCTCGAAATTTCAAAATATGCACCATACTTGCGGAGGAGATGAACGTGTTTAACTAAATCCAGAAACGAGACGCATGAAAATCAATCAAAAGAGCACTACGCTCAAAATAGAGAATGCTTTTTCTCATTACCTCAAAATAGCACGACCTGAACTTGACTTGATCCAATGGCTCGTCGTAACCACTCTAGGGTTATACAAGTGATAATCTAAATTATTCTTTTATAGAAGCGATAATCTAATCGATTCTAATCTACAATGAAGGGGTATTGAACTCAATTACATAAGAGTAGACATACTATCACGATTCATGACCATTTAGCTTAATTAATGCTTGCACTAAAAAAAGTTCTAGTATTTAAAATAACTTCAAATTGTTGTATAATTGTTATTAAATTGAACATGGTGGTGATATAATTGTCATTAACTTGAAATTACCTAAGGAAATTAATTATAGAGAACACAAAAGAAAAAAAGAAAAAAAAAAAGAGCAACATGAGGTTTTTATGAGTTGCCAGTTAGGCTGAAACCTGCGCCAAAATCATCGACGATAGTGAAGCATGGCCTCAAGAGAACACTCTCAGCACCAAAACCAGACGACAAGGAAAGTTCCACTCTTTCCTCTTCTCTCTCTCGTTTGCTTCGTTTCGATCTTCGCCGTCCTCTCCTCCATTAGAAAGATCTCCGTTCCTTCGCGACCTCACAGCAAGAGCTTCGAGTTCCGAAGGAGCTCGGGATCCGGCCGGAGGAGCCCGGGAGAGTCGTGCGACTTCTCGGATGGAAGGTGGATCTACGACCCGAATTCTCCTGCGAGGTACAACAATACCTGCAAGGAGATCTTCAAAGGCTGGAATTGTATTTCCGGCAACAAATTCAACGGCCGGGCGCTCGTCAAGTGGAGATGGCAGCCCAAGCATTGTGATCTCCCGCCATTCGATCCGGTTAGGTTTCTTCAGATGTACAGAGACACCAGCATTGGTACTCTCTCTCTCTCTTCCTCTGTTTATGTGCGTGTTGGTTGTTGAAGTTATTTAGTCCATGATGTGAAGTTATTGTCTGTTTGGATGCTGAGAAAGCGTGTGAAAACTTACATTTGAAGCTAGGGGAAGTCATAAACATATAGAAATCCGGAATTTTTAACTATTAATTGACTTGATTGAGTGCAGTGCAGAACATTGTTTCCTTGGTTACCCAATTTTCTAATTGACTTAATTAAGTAAAGGTTTTAGTTTTATCAGACACTTAAATTTGGTACTTAGTTTGATCATACCAAATGCGATATGATGAGATGATTTGAAGGACTTTGTGGTTCAGTTATAATACTGAATCTTGTGTTGTATATAAGACCTTATGAATGTTCTACAGTGCAGGGTTTGTTGGTGATTCGTTGAACCGGAATATGTTTGTTTCGCTTTTCTGTTCTCTGAAACAAGTGTCAAGTGAGGTTAAGAAGTGGCGACCAGCTGGTGCTGATCGCGGGTTTACATTTCTTCAGTATAATCTTACCCTTGCATATCATCGAACAAACCTTTTGGCCCGTTATGGTAGGTAAGCTATGTTTGCAACTATGTTGATGGCTATTTGCTACTTTATTAGATGAATAGATGGGGAACTGAGTTACATCTTGCACATGTTAAGGTCCAGTGTTCATCTATTTATTTGGACACTTGGGTTGTTATGTTTTGTTTGATGCAGGTGGTCTGCCAATGCTAATGGTGGGGTGCTGGAATCTCTAGGATATAAAGAGGGTTATAGAGTTGATGTTGACATTCCAGACAGTACATGGGCAGAAGCTCTAAGCTTTCATGACATTCTGATCTTTAACACAGGGCACTGGTACTTACTATGTTATTGCTTATTCATGAGTTTTTTGAATGTGGCCGATACCTTTAATTTTTTTTTTTCTTTTCATGATGTGATTACAATAAGTCTGTATATCATAGATTCATAGTTAGGGATCACAAGACTAGTATCCTAGTATCAACAATCATGATCCAATTTACTTACACCAATGGAGAGGAAGAAAACTTTGATGTAGGATAACCTTATTAGTAAAATAGAAAGGAACAAGAAATTTGAAAACTTCCTTGGAGTATGTTAATTTGCCCACGAAAAAAATCAGGAACTAGAGTTTCTATGATCTAATTAATTGTCCAAGTAAATTCCAAATACTATAGGAATAGAAACCAACGGGTTGCTGTCTTCAAGAAGTTATGAGCAGCCATTGAAATAGGCTAAAAATCCGTAGGTACAAGGTAAGAACACGTTTTGAAAATAAGTATCAGACGAGTTAGGAAATTTCATGCCTCTCTCAATTTTGCTGACTATGCATTTGTTTTGTTTTTTTTGGTTCTTATAAACAGGTGGTGGGCTCCTTCAAAGTTTGACCCTACAAAATCACCCATGCTTTTCTTTGAAAAGGGTCAGCCTGTGGTTCCTCCCGTACTCCCTGATGTTGGCCTTGATATGGCTCTGAAACACATGGTTGGTTTAATCTTAAGATGAAATATTTAGATTATTTTTAAATTTTTAAATTTTTATGTTTCATAAGAAATTAAGAGGAAGTATTCTTGTGGTCATGTTTTTAATAGATTCGTCCATTGTAGGCAATGTTTGTGGAGAACAGAACGCAGCCAGGTGCAATAAAATTCTTTCGCACTCAATCACCTAGGCATTTTGAAGGGGGTGATTGGGACCAAGGTGGTTCTTGTAACCGGGAAAAGCCTTTATTGCCAGTGCAGGTGAGTTGCAGGACACTATCATGAGCTGATTGAATGTTATGTTTTGTGTAATTGTTTTTTGACACAATGAATGTTCAGTTTAGATAATTGAGCTAAAATTTCATTTCATAAAGCTACGATTGATATATGAGCACACACCCCTTTACTTTCTTCTATTTTGTTTCAATTTCTTGTATGTAACATCAATATATTTACATGTTTAAAGTCATGGTTTGCTTTTCAGGTTGAAAAACTATTCTCTGTGAAGAATAATGGGACAAATGTGGAGGCACGCCTGGTCAATCAACACCTTTATAAGGTCCTCAAAGGGTTGGGTTTCCATATTTTGGACATAACCCACATGAGTGAGTTCAGAGCAGATGCCCATCCATCCGCAGCCGGTGGAAAGAAGCACGACGATTGCATGCACTGGTGCTTACCAGGAATAACAGATACTTGGAATGACTTGTTCATAGAGCAGCTAAATACTGTTAAATTTAGAAGTTAATCAATTATTTTCATGTTGAGATTTTTCATTCGAAATGTCAACTTTCACAGCACATACCATCGTATTCTCAATGCTACCCGTTTGAAATCCACATAAATGTTGCATGCAGAGGAGGCAACTGTGGTTAGCTCGTCAGGCCCTGCGGCCACGGCTTTGATGGCTTTCCACCCAAGCCATGGTAGCCAGAGCAATGGGTAATTCTATTATCTTGTTTTTTAAATTAATTTTGTTGCGACAATAAATTTGTCATTGGGAATTTTATTAAAAGGGGGTTGGAGGGAGCAAAGGGTACTTTTATTTGTACCGATTGCATTCTTTTTATAAAAATCAATAGAAAGAGAGAACTCGAACTTGAGACGCCTCCTAACATTGAGAGGAGATATACTATTAGATGACCCCTGATGATAAATCCCTTCCACTATCAACATGGACAAGGTTAACCCAAATCTACCCCTGAATTTGAAAAAAATTATTACCCCCAGACCTTAATTAAGGCTATACGAGGACGTTGTGAATGAAAAATATTCTCAAATTATTTTTGGGTTATACTGTTTTTTTAAAATCTTAAGAATCAATCAAATTGCATCACCCTCAAACTACTCATCATCTGAATTCTGAACCGTGGTGTTTTCCCTCAAATAGCTCTACTCTGCAGATATTCGTTCGAATAAGAGCACAGGCCAAAACAAATATTTGTCTCTCAAAACTCATAGAAACCTAACCATCTAAGTCATCTTAATTAGAACATCTTTGTTTGCCTCCGTGGGTTTTGAGGCCAAGGAAGATGGAATTACCACAACAATGAGCAAAGCCCTAAAAAATGACACACTACTATCTAATTAACTGAAGAAAATAAAAAAAGAGAGCAAACTTGTAGGATTTGGCACAAGGAGGGGCTCAATTGATCTCCATGGTCCATCCCTTCTTGTCTTCCAGACGCCCTGTTTGAATTCCGGTTATCGTTTCATACAGTTTCTGAGATAGTGCTCCTTTTCCTGTCTTGTATTCAACCCTGTAATGAAGTGACATCCCCAAATTAAAAACCATATGAAGCTTTAGAAGCCATATAGATATTGATCAAAATAGGAAAATTTTGATGCACTTTGTACCTTTTATCTTGATAAGTTACAGCACCAATTGGGGTCACAACCACAGCAGTTCCTGTGCAGAAAGCTTCGTCAGCTTCAAGCAAATCCTCCACTGGGATAACACGTTCCTCCACCTGTTCCAAAAAAGAAGTTGAAAACATGCTTGTTCTAAAAGTGTGTTCTGAAAAATCTACAAAATTAATTCACCACAAAAATAAAATCTATAAACTTCAAGCTTATTGATTGGATTATCATGACTGAAGAGCACTTATAACCTGGTAGCCAAAATCACGGGCAATGTCGATGATGCTTTTACGAGTAATTCCGGGCAGAACAGTTCCATGTATTGTTGGAGTTGAAATAATATTACCCTGCAACAAATAAACAGTTTTGTAAACTTTCTCAGGTTTTGGAAGTGAAACTGGCGATAAATTAAGTTGACATGAGATTTTCATTTGAGACAAAGTTGATCGTGTTAATCTGACAAAAGATATTAAAAAAATAAATCTTCTCCCTGCATATATTATCTTCTGTAAGGTAGACAGCAGAAGCTGCTTATAATATTGGTGATGCATATCTGAGATGCTCAGTCTAGTTGGAAAACAATAAAGAGTTAAAACTCATTGGTATTACCTTCAGAATGAAAATATTACATGCTGTAATCTCCTCAATGTTTTTTCCGGTTAAAGAATCCACGAACAAGACATCAGAGAACCCTTTGGCCCTTGCTTGCTTCTGTGCTAGGTATACCTACAAAAAAAAGACTCAAAAGTGAGCAATTTTACACAATCAACATCTACAGTAATCAATTCAAATTGATGAATTTTGTTGATATGTTAGCCTCATTCTGTGTTAAAGATCAGCAGGAATCTAGTCATTAAGTCTAAGTGGTTATGAGATAAGTTTCTTTATATTCATGGGAACACACACAACTCAGAAGAAGCAAATACTTACAGGTGAGTAGTTGGTGATGGATTTGACACCTCCAGTTCCACCGGGAGTAGCTCGATGGAGTTTATCCTCAACGTACAAGTTGAGTGCTGCCAGGCCCTGTCACATACACAATAACAACCACAAAACTAAGTATTCGACCAAAAAAAAAAAAAACCGCAAAACTATGTATCAGAAATTAGCCTAACTTCATCATATCTTGATGACATACTGTTTAATGGTTTTGCTCAACTCACCTTGTGATAACTACCTACAGGAGAAGCAAATATTAGGAATGTGTATTCTGGCGCTGGCCCCACGCCAAGAACAGATCCACTTCCAATGAGCAACGGCCTAAGATAGAGTGTTCCTTTCCCTGTAGGGGGTACCTATACATGTACATATTAAGTGACCAAGAAGCAGATGTCAGCATTTATGAACACTCTTGTGCAAACCATATTGCAAACCAGAAGTGCAGGATCTAAAGCGAAAATGAGGCTACCCAACGCTTATTGGCAAGGACTGTTTGCTTTACAGCATCAAGGAATTGCCAAGGAGATGGAGATGGCATGCACATTCTCTCTGCACCCATCTTCATTCTTAGAGCATTCTCTTCAGGCCGAAACAGCAGAAACCGACCATCTTCTGTCCTGTTCGCCTTAAGGCCTTCGAATAAGCCCTGATCATGGCACCACCACATATATTTATGTGACCAAAAGTTGGATACACAAAAAATAAGAAATGTGACAGAACAAGCTATACTTAATTATTAAATTGTTGCTGCTTAGTGCTAATTAACCTGTCCATAATTCAAAACTCCAGCAGATGGGCTGAGCTCAATGTTTCCATAGGGAGTTAGATGGCCTTGTGAAAACTCATCTCCTTTGGAACACTTCATGGTGTACATGTAATCAGTTGGAACTAATCCAAATTCAAGTTCATCCCAGTTCACATCAGCATATTTTTCATGATCTGCATCATGACTGCACATTTTCATAGACAAAGAAAGAATTAATATCTAACAAATAAGACATAATTAACACTAAGAACCAGTAAGTTACCTCTGGATAGAATCAGAATTTGTTAGCAAACCAGGAGAAGGCATAGCTGCAAACTTTAGTCTGGAAATCAATGCAGAACAACGTCTGAAACTAGACAAATGATGTTTGTATTAATAATTTTCGGATCTTCTTGGTAGTTGGTATTAATAATTATATCTAGTGCCCCAGGAATCTCATGTGAGCAAGTTGATATCACAATGATCAAGATATAAATTATAGCTGACACCCTAGTTTTTATAATTGTTTGACCAATCAATGTACCCCTAAAATATTTATAACAAAAAAAAGAAATTGGAAGAAGAAAAAGAAATCAAATATATATATATATATATATATATATGATGGAATATCATTATGCTACAAAAGAAAAGGAATCAGAAATATAGAAAGTAATAATTAAATATAGATTCAGAAGAAAATGAACAAACATTGTGAGATAGAGAGTGAGAGATTGTATGATACGTACGAACTGGAGACTGCTGACAAAAAAACTGGGGAGGAGATAATGCAAGCAGGTTATGAATGCTTTTCTTATATATCTTATAAAACCTACTGTATGTGTGTTTTATTTTTGTTTTAATTACAGCTATGAAAATGATAATTTCAAGTACACTAATAAATAAGTAATTAGCTGTAATTATTAATTATGGAACAATAATAATCTATCAATTTTGGCTAGGAGACTGTCTCTTCCTGTTTTGTTTTTTCCCTTTTTGGGACATTTAGAATTAAGCCTGTCTCTTCCTGTTTTGTTTTTTCCCTTTTTGGGACATTTAGAATTAAGCAACTCATGTAACCCTTTTTCTTTCCAATATCCTGTATCCCTTTTTCTTATAGATTAGGTCGTTTGAGAAAGCCTAGAAGTCAAAAACTGACCTAATTTCGGGTTTTTTTAAATATATATTTTTAATAATTTGTTTTATTTGACTTCTCAAACTACTCTTTTTGCTGCTGTTAGGTAACATTGTACACAGTGATTCATGGCGCAGTTGAAATGAAGATGGGTAAATTTTTCTTCTCAAGTAAACACCAATACATTTAGGTGCGTCAATACATTTTTACTCTTTTTTTCTTCTCTTGTTTGTCTATCTTTTGTCTCTTAACACTGATACAAACAAACCTAACCATCTCTGGTTCAGCTAAAGCCTTTGTCACTGCAAGATTATGGAAGAAAGAATCTAAAAGAAGTTAAAGTAGCTTCTTTGTTTGTCTCTGGGGGTTTTGAGGCGAAGGAAGATGGAATTGCTATAACAATAAGCAAACTTTTCATCTGCTTCATGACTGCACTTAATTTCATCCACAACTAAAGATATGTATAAGAGGTAAAATTAACAGAGCTTAACACTATGTGTCCACTATAGGTCCCTACTGTAACAACCCTATCCTAAATTAATTTTTAATTATTAATTTATTATGGGAAAAGACTATTTTATCCCGGGAATATTTTATTGGGTCAAAAGTTGACTTTTCGCTCGAGAAGGAATTTGGGCATTTCAGTTACACCGTTGCGTAGAGCACATCGAGATGAGTCCATAGACACATAGTGGACTCAAATCGGAGTTGTAACGAAGAAGTTAGGGTTAGGGAAAAATCGTAAATTTTTCGAAGTTCAGAATTTTTAAACCCAAATTTCTTCTTTCACTCGCGAATTTGACGAGCAGCACTTTTCAAACTCCGATTTCTCCTTCGTCTAGCCACCAATTCCAACGCCATAACTTGCAAACACTTCATGTCTCTCTCCTATTTCCATAAATATCCATATCCAGCCTT
The DNA here is from genome assembly GCF_902201215.1 of Prunus dulcis. NCBI lineage: Eukaryota > Viridiplantae > Streptophyta > Magnoliopsida > Rosales > Rosaceae > Prunus > Prunus dulcis. The sequence goes on along the minus strand of NC_047657.1, from coordinate 14,311,611 downwards.
GATTCCAAGTGAATCAACCAGAAAATCGAGCCAAAGTTGAGCTCGAAAACGGGCAGTTTCGAAACCGGAATTTTCAGTGGACACCGACGCCATTTCCGGCCAAGTCCGGCGGCCAAAACTCAGGTAATTACACCCAAACTACTCTCTTACCTTCCTTTTGTGTTATTCCTTGAAAACATGAGGTGAATCCATTCCAATTTCTTTGATTTCGAAACTAAAATTTTCTAGGTTTTATTAAGACAGAAAGCTTCGTTCGAGGGCTTTAAAGTGGAATTGATCGTCGAGCCAAGGTATAAAGTTACTCCCCTTGATATGCTTAATCCGTAGGTATGATTATTGGCCGGCGGTTTGGAGTTTTCCGGTCGCCGGAAAATTACTCAATACACCTGCGGAGGTGGCGGCACGTCGCCGGGGGGTCAATGTTGATTTTTGTCCTAGAATGTTTCCCACGTCATTCGGAGCACAACGGTATGCTATGATTTCAATTTGATTATCGTTTGGTCGTCGATCAAATATCGCATATTAGGCGTTATCTGGGTTCGATCATTTTGAACTGTTGGATCATAATCAATTTAATATATGTTGATCTAGGTAATTCCAGAATTGTATAGAATTTGACAGATCGTGAATCGGATCCCGGATACTCTGAAATCGTGAACCCTAGGGTTAAATAATCGTAATCGTCCGATCGTGATCAATCCGACTGTCCAATTTGGACCAAACTTGCAGGACACCATTATTAAAATATGTAGAACCTATAGAAACTTTTGGATTGTTAATTGGAGGTCGTGGACCACACGGGGTATCGGGTTGACCAAATATGGAAGTTTATCACTTAGCGAGTCTCCGTTCTAACCATCCGAAATGCTTAAGTTGGCATATGAATTATCTTAAATTGGTGCACTCACTCTTAGGAGACGGGGGTCAGGATTTTTAATTAAAGATTATATTGAGCAAGATTATTAATAAAATATTATGATGGTTTAATTAGGCATACGGGCTCAAGCAGACCCGCAGGGGGGACCTTCGAAAGGTCCAGCTAGCTCGGACCAGCAGTGAGTGGACTTTTGTTTTATAAATGATTTTTATGCAATTGAATTTCCTTATTTGATCTTGAATAAGTTTTATTGATTATGGCTTTCCTATTGTTGAAGTTAAATATCTTTATTTATATGCTGCTTAGTTGAATATGCTAAAAGGATATGGAAAGTAAAGATTGAGATATTATCGGATTGAATGGCAGTAGGATTTAAGGACAATTAAGAAATAGTTTTATAAATTCTAATATTTTTCAGAAATATTTATTTATTTTAAAAACCACCTTATGTACCCAAGGTTGCCTTCAGATTAAATGTTGCCTTCGGAATGAATGTTGCCTATGGAATAAATTATTGCCTTCGGTTATGATAATGTCTATGGACATAATAGTTGCCTTCGGTTTAGTCAGCGTGCCGTGGGAGCGAGGAATATAGATAAAGTTGACTAAAGGTCTTCTGAATCCTGCGAGATTACGGCTTGGGTTGACCTTGTATTACCGAGATCTGCGAGAATGTGCACAAATTGTGACACGAGGAATTGACGGCATATAAGGAATTGACGGATATCAGGAATTGACGGAAATAAAGGGGTACACCTAGGTAATAGTTTTAAATTGATTTCAATGCTTTTAAGAGAGTTTTACCGACCATGAGTATGATTGATATATAAATATATGAATGCATTGATTTCAGTATAAATATAATGAAAAGGATAATTTAGTTTTGCATAACTGTTTTTACAGTGGGGTTAGTATGTTCATATACTATTTTCTAAACCTTTATTTTTGTCCACTCACATTTTTGAATGTTTGGGGCCCCCAGGCAATAGACGCGCACCAGAGCGCTACTACCCGGCATATTCCACACTCCGCTACACTCTCCCTCTTTTATAGAATTTTCTTTTGAAATCAAATTGTTATGTTGTATATTCTTGAATTAGTTGCTCTGATGAATTGCCCTAGGACTTTCTGTGTGGCCTGAGGCCGTTTAGTTTATCAGAACTGTTTGGATGTAAATTAGAAGCATGCTGGCAGTTGAGATATTTATATATATGCTTTTTGACAGGTTGAAATTTTGGAAAATGATCAAGTTACATGAGAGATTTTGCCGAATTTTCGGTAGAAGTTGAACTAGTAATAAACTTGAATTTTAACTAGAAGGGCAATTTAGTCATTGTGCCCGGCACCCGCCAAGTGTTGAACACGCACAGGGTTCGGCTCGGATTTCAAAGTGGAATTTGGATCGGGTTCTGTCACCTACAATTTCTATTTATACTTATCATTTTATAAATCTATGTGTAGAATCCAATTTCAAACTGAAATAACCAGTAGGATATAAGAGGTTATAGTATTCCTATGTTTTACATTGTTGCCATCAAGCTTCATATTGTATTTATAATTTATTCCAAGCATTTCATTAACTGCCATAATTGTACTTAAAACTCCCTATTAATAGTATATCAATCACCCCATTTTTTTTGGTTGCCATTCACTCTTATATATCGCACCCTAAAATTGCAAAAAAAAGAAAAGAAAAAAAGAGTAAATTACATATCCCATAATATACATATGAAAAATATAAATATATATGTATAAAAATATAGGTATATTATTTACCAAAATTTTTTTAAAAAACTAGGTCAGTTGCTTTGTAATTGAAATGTCAACACATTTTTCATAAATTAAAAATAGGTACGTTGTGTAATTGAAATTTATGCACATTTTTTATAAATTAAAAATAGGTACATTATTTATAAGAAAAAAAAATAAGTTTGTTATACTAGGTAAATTGTTTTACTAGGTATACATTATTAGAAGAAAAAAATAGGTAAATTATTTAGAGAAAAAAATAGGTTCATTTTAAAATAATTTCATAAAAAAATAAATAGATTTTCAAATTATTTTTCATAAAACAAGTAATAGGTACATTATTTAGAGAAAAAAAATAGATACAAAATTTAGTGAAACAATAGGTTCATTATACTAGGTAAATTGTTTTACTAGATACATTATTAGAAGAAAAAATAGGTACATTATTTGGAGAGGAAAAATTGGTTAGTTTAAAAAAAAAATTGTTTTCATAACACAAACAATAAAAAATGATCAAATTATTTTTCATAAAACCAGTAATAGGTGCTTTATTTAGAGAAGAAAAAAAAAGGTTCATGTAAAAAAAGGTTTTAAAAAAATAATAAAAAATAAAAAAATTATTTTTCAACATAATTAGAATGTACACTATTATTCATAAAATTATAATAAAATAAATTGCTATTCGTATAATTCATGAAAGGAAAACAACATAATTTTTTAATTAATAAACCAAAACGTTAATCACCTATAGATTACTAATACGTTAATTTTGAATTTAATATTTAATTTGAAATAAATTTTTAAATTAATTCCTACATTCATTACAACCATTTGGAGATCTTTACAAATTCAACGTGCGTCATTAGTTACACCCTCCATAACACATTAACTTATAAATATGGATAGTTTTGGAATCTGAAAAATACAATAAATCAGATTTTAAGTTATATTAGATAACTTGCTTAGTTGGATCCTAGTTATTGGGTATTATTTGAAAAAATTGGGTATTTTAAATATAAAAATAAAGAGAAGTGTTGTAGGTGATTTAAAATGAATTTTGTGGCAAAGGACCCACTACTGTAGTGGTTTGAAGTATTTACTCCCTCAGACAAGGTCCTGAGTTCGAGTCCTAGCATCCGTGTTATGTGTGTGAGTTTAATATGCTATCGCCCATTTCAATAAAAAAAGTCCTAAAAAAAAAAAAAAAAAATTTTATGGGTCTTAGCTCAATTTACTAATATAAATCATATAAATCACCTTTGAACAACAGATTCAGAAATTGCTTGCAAAGCAGGGGAAGGAGGCATGGCTGCAAATTAATGTGGGATAAAGTTGCACCAGCTGCAACAAAGAAACTGATCGCACTTTGTCAGATTGTTAATTTTAAAATTGAGTAAGTAATTTATGAGAGAACCCCATTTTTGGTGAGAAATGTATTTAGACAAGGTTTTGTGTGAGTTGGGTTTTGTTTCAAACAATTGTGTTCTTTTTGCTTGCAAAAAGGTAATCAGAAGAATTTTTTCTTATAAAATAGAGATTTACTATTTTGGTAACTTCAAAAGGGTGAAGAAGTGGGAATAATGAATTTCCAAAGTAAAATAATAAAATTAAACTACAAAACTAATTTATTTATTTAATTTTGTCTTCTGAATCAGATCTACAAAAATAATTAACTTAAAAATAGATTCAGAAAAATGAACAAACACTTCTTAACAGAATATGCAGATGAGAGAGAGAGAGAGAGAGAGAGAGAGAGAGAGAGAGAGAGAGAGAGAGACTTACGAACTGGAGAGGCTACAAACAAAGTGGCCGGGCTTGCGTGCAAACAGCAGAAGGATGCTATCATTTATATGGAGTAACTGTACACCAACTAGCCTTTGCAATAATTTGATTGGAAAAATATCTCATCTCGGCAGAATGCAAGCACGATTTATATTTATGGTGAGTTTTCGAATTATGACTGGAAAAAATTGATCGGTAATAAAATACACAGTCCTGATCTCTTGGACCCCTGTAGTCCAAGAGATTTATGGTCACTCACCGTTGGATGTAAATTCAACGGTTGACTTGAATCGGGTAATAATTATTTATGTCATATTGCATTTATATATATCATTTTGAACCATTGGATTAATATCCAACGGTGGGTGACCACAATCTCTTGGACTCCTGTGGTCCAAGAGATCGGGACTGATAAAATACATTATTATTAAATATCATGACTAATTTTGCTATATTATAAAGGAAAGTTTCGATCTCTTGGACCACAGGAGTTCAAGAGATTGTGGTCACCCACCGTTGAATATTAATCTAATGATTCAAAATGATTAGCAGTCAACAACTCAATATCTTACGAAAACAATAAATCAACCACTAACAAAGAAAAGTCGGATTATAATGATTAGCAAAACAGAAAGCTACTAATGATTATAATGATTAACACTAATAAATTCGGATTACGAACCGCACGTTTCTTTTATCAATATCCGCCGGCTGCGAATCCTCCCATTAAGATAAGTATTGTAAAAGTGAACGTGAATAAGTTTATACAAGCAAAGATCAAGGCATGCCTTCATTTTTCAACCCAAATGGCACCATTTCTTCAAATAAAAAATATTTTTTTTAAAAACTTCAATTTTGAGGGCTCAACATTTTGAGTAAGTTGGTTTTGATAGACAGATAGAGTGATACTTCTACATTATTCTTTTTTTTTTTTTTTTTTTGGGTCAACTGAATTTCATAGAAACCTCAAAAACAGAGGCAAAGAAAAACAAAGGGACAGTAAATACCATAAAGGAAACCAAGGTGAAAACAGGGCCACAGTGAACACGCTAGGAACTCAGACTGTCAGACACAGCAAACCTGTTTCCCACAGAAAAATCAGAAAGTTGGGGGGCAAGGCAGGCCGTCAGACTTTGAACACTATTCCTTTTCACATTAATATGGTGAAACCCATCAAGTGGCATCCATTTTGGCTAAAAAAAGGACATGCTTCTGTGGAAAAGTTTGACTTATACAAGCAGTAATTCCTTTGTTTGCGGGTGGTGGGTGGGGAGTGTCGGTGGGTGTGGGGAAAAGAGCTTGTTAATTACCTGGAAATTGAGATGAAGAGTAATTTCTATTATGCTTTTTCTTGTGATCCCTGGAAGAATAGTTCCATTGGTCGGTGGAGTTAAAACCACATTACCCTGCAACACATGATAATGTGATTGAGTTTATCATACTCATAATTTGAATCGTACAAAAATGAAATTCTTGCTCGGATGCGTAATTTAAATTGACATTCTAACAACATAACATGTTGAAATGTCCGGGAATTGAACATTTGGTATAAGAGGCCAAACTATGACAACTGTAATAAGTACTACCTTCACAATGAAAACATTACATGAAGAAACCTCCTCAACATTTTTCCCAGTGGCTGCATCCAGAAATAGGACATCAGCGAACCCCTTGGCCTTAGCCTTGCTTACTGCTTCAAAAACCTAGAGCAAATTGTAGCAAAAAAAAAATCATTTAGGTAAAATCTTAACACATAATAAATAACAACGCCAAACAGATCTTCAAGCAGATCTCTGCCAGTCAATCCCTTCTTATTATGCAAGAAGGCTAATCTGCTCACCTTGTACCAAAAAGACAAACTTATTCAATCCCTTGTAAAATAGATCTACTTACGTGATTCTCACAATGTGATGAGTAAATGTGATATTTTATACGTACCAAAGTAAAAATAAAAAATGATGTGCATTAACCACACTTTCTGTAGAGGATGTGATTAGTAATGTTGTCAGTAAATGTGGGACACAATTTTATTGAGGATGTAAAAAGAAAGTAGGCGCTGATTGTTTGGAGGTTTCATACCCATCGCTTGTTGGCAAGGGCAGTTTGTTTAATACCATCAACAAATGCATCACTGATGGTGATGGCATGCACAATCTGTCTGCACCATTCTTCATGCAAAGAGCATTATTCTGTTCTGGCCTGAATAGCTGAATGCCACCATCTTGTCTTCTATATGCCTTGAGGCATTCAAACAATCCCTAATAATCACCACCAATTAGGGTTAGTCACTTCCAAATATATATATATATATATATATATATACACGTCACATTTACATGACTTGCATTGCATTGCAAGATTATGGAAGAAAGAATCTAAAAGAAGTTAAAGTAGCTTCTTTGTTTGTCTCTGGGCGTTTTGAGGCGAAGGAAGATGGAATTGCCATAACAATAAGCAAACTTTTGTGATTTTGGTAGATTCTATTCTATCAGTACAATGAGGAGGAGAAGCTTAGTAGATCTCTATGGTCCATCCCTTCTTGTCTCCAGACGACCTGTTTGGATTCCGGTTAGAGTTTCATATAGTTTCTGAGATAATGCTCTTTTTCCTGTTTTGTATTCAACCTTGCAATGGCTTGACCTCCCCAAATTAACAAAAGCCAATTTTTTTTAATGCACTGCACCTTTTGTGTGATTTCTGAATTTTTTTTTTAAAAATAGTATAGCCGATACTTATTTTGACACGGGCACCTCGAGCCAAGGCGGGTCCTTTTATATATATAGAATAGCCGCGCGGCTATACTCGGTTTTTCTGGTTTTTTTAATTAAAATAGTATAGCCACTTGACACGTGGGCGCCTAAAGGAAAGGTGGGTCCTTTTTTCATATATATATATATATATATATATATATATAAATAGTATAGCCGTGCGGCTATACTCGGTCTTTTCAGAGTTGTTTGTTTTGAAAAATAGTATAGCCAACCGGCGGGTCCATATATATATATATATATATATATATATATATATAGCCATGCGGCTATACTCGATTTTTCTGGATTTCAACAAGCTACTCCACCCACATTGTTGTGGGTTTTATCTTCTGGATATGAATTCTGACCGGCATTTTTTGGTTTGTGAAGCAGGGATTTACCTAGTATGGCACAATACAAAAATTTCTAAAAATGATACACTTTCGACCATGCCCCCAGTGCGCACGAGCCGCCACACGCGCCAACAGCGCGTGGGTGTCCAAAGCGATTACGCATCGCCAGAAAATCTCAAAACCACGGCTCAAGACTCCTACCCTAGGTATAACACCCTATTTGGAACCACTTTTGTTCTTAGACATACCCCCAAAATTGGCCGGAATCGAGGGCCGAAAACTGGCAGAATTTCAATCGCTTAAATAACCCCCTAAACGCAGAAGTTTCTCCTATCCAACAGAACCAGCAGCTAGAACGTCTAGAGAGGTTGAGAAAGCATACCTGGATCGACGAAAATGGTGACCGGAGGCGTCCGAACGAGCTCCGTGAATTTTGAGTTAAAACCGATCTGATTTTTGCATTTTCCGGCGATCACAAGTGGTTCCAGCGGCTGAGATTGGTTGGGATGGAAAGAGGAAGGTGGCCCGGTTCTTTTGGGACCGGTGCTACCCCAAGCGATGGCCGGATGCGACAGTTGTGGCCCAAAAACTACCGTGGTGAATAGTAACATGGGGCTGTTTTTGCGCAGAGAGAGAGAGAGAGAGAGAGAGAGAGAGAGAGAGAGAGAGAGAGAAGGAAATCTGATTTTTAATCAAAAAACCCATTTTGAAATATTTACAGTTTTGCCACTGAGTTTGTTTTGCTCGAAACTTCTTCATTTCAACTCCGAATCGAGCCCACTACGTGTCTACAGACTCATCTCAGTACGATCTACCCAAAAATACCAGCCACTGCCCCAAACTCTTTTTGAAAAATGACTAAAATACCCCTACTCCAAGGACAAGTTTGTAATTTTACTTAAATAATTTAAATAAGGAATTAAATTTGGAGTCGGGTGTTATACTTTTACTAGGCCAACTGCCATTAAACGCAGACCTAAGCACGCAGACTTTGCTGTTTGTGGACTGAACTGCCCCTCCACAACTAAATTGACCAACTTGAAACGACGGGACGAAAGTGTTAAAAGTGGAAAGTGAGGGTTTAAGCACACGCTACCATACGTCTTCCCGAGCCACCACCATCACCTGCGCCTTCACCTCTCTCGCTCTCTCATGGCTACCAGCCTACCGTTACTTCAGCTAAGCTAGTCGGCACTCATAATGGCAGCTTCCACTGCGACGAAGCCCTCAGCTACAAGGTCTACAAGTTAGTTAAGTAGCATCCAAATTCCTTCAGGTTCTGATTGATAGATTGCTTCGAGTCACTATGATATATTGGCATCTTAATTTAGTGTTTCAAAAAGCTTTCCCCTCTGTGTGTTCTGTACACTACACACAAATGCACGAATTTGCTTTTGTAATTTTTCTCACCCTGTGGTATGTGAATTGTGGCACTGTCATGTGTGCTGGGGGTCTTATTCAAACTATTTGGGCTGCCTGTATTAGCCTAGGCACTGAGCAGATCAAGTTAATCTGTATTTGCAAAGCAGATGTGCTTTGAAGTGCTCAATCAATTGTTTTGTTGTGGTTTGTCCTTAGCAAAGAGAAATGTGTGAGGGAGAAGCGAGATATATGAGATCATGCTAAGCCTTCCATTTCTGCACAATATTTTCGTAGAAAACAGTAGGAAATAACTTGCTGCTGTGGGGGCAAAGGCAATGGCTCCCATTCTGCTACGAGAGAGCAATGCGTGAAGCTTCTTCAGTGCCTGCCTGCTGCTGTGTTTGCGCCTCACTGGCTCACTCTTGCATTTGCGCCTTATGGTTTTACATATAAAAACTAGTCCTGCTTTGCACTTGGTGTCTTGGCCCAATTTCCCTCCTACCTGTTTAATTTAATTCAACTTCAGTTCTTGAGATGCACTAATCTCAACCATTCAATCAATATCCTCACTTGACTTCACTTTAATGGATGGCTTGGATTTGCACGCTAATTGTAGTAATAGCAGAGGACTTCAAAACATTTAATTTCATCATTACATGCAACTGACCCAATTTAGGTCTAAATAGTACGGTGAGTAGTTCTAGTGCATTGTTGAGTAATAAAAGGTAGGTATAGGAGTTTTTGTAGGTTCATAAATAAAATGAATTTGTAACATGTTTTGCACTTATATACTGAGTTTCTGTGCAATCAGTATCAATATCGATTGGTAAAAATAGTTGAATTGTAAAACACCTGGTGCAATCATATCGAAAACTAAGCAGTTGAATTGTAAATTCTAGAAGTGCAGGGTCCGAAGTGAAAATCTAAGCCCTGATCATGGCAGTGTTTTGCCTTAAGACCTTCATATAAGCCCTGATCATGGCACACCATATATTAAGAACATGTCACAGAAAAACTAGCTAGCTAGAAACACTGCTGGATGCAACAACATACACCAATGTTGCTACTGATACATAAAAATTTAATTATTAGGTTGTGGCTCATTGTGGTTCAAACTAATTAAAACCATAAAGGGGGCTGCTAAGTGCTAATTAACCTGTCCATAGTTCAAGACTCCAGCAGATGGGTTGAGCTCAATGTTTCCAAATCTTAGCCTGGATGTTGAAAATCGTCTTGACACCCTGCTGCAAGCCTGGAACAATATAAAATGAACACTCATCATTCTTGTCATGGATTCTATTCTAGCGATATTGGTGTTTGTATTCAGTCACTTAGTAGTTCTAACTTCTAATTATATGTAGTGACCGAGACACGGATATTCATGTTGAGAGTGTTATCTCATATCGGAAATAAAAGTCTTGCCTTAATTAGTAGTTTACAAGATCTTGGTTCTCTACCCATTGCCAATTGATTTTAGATTGAATATCCCCATTCTAAAATGGTATCAATATCCACGTTAATTTGGGTTGTCCACGTGTTTAGCTTGAGCTAAGCTACACGTGAGGGGCATGTTAGAGTGTTATTCTACACTAGAAATAGAAGCCTTGCTCTTTTTTTTTTCTGTCTTTAAAATAATCTCCACAATTGTCAATTGATTTTGGATTGGATGCTCACATTCTAATAATCCAATCTACCTATTTTATAAGACGTGGATATATCAATGTGCATTGTTTGAGCGTCAACTTTACCCCAAAGTATAAAGGAAAACACAAAAGAACAAGAATCCAAAGCAGGATAAAATATCATTTCTACTTTTCAACAAAAAAAGAAAAAAAGAAAAAAAAGAAAAAAAGCAGAAGATTCAGAATAAAAACCAGTTTCTCTCTCTTTATTTATTTAAAATTTGGTTAAAGTTTTGTTTTTTGCCAAATAAATTTGGTTCAAGTATCAACTCTCCGTTTTCAAGCAACCATAGAATTGTCCAAAAAAAAAAAAAAAAACATCTTTGAGTACATAGCTAGAGAAGAAGCTTCATTGGCAATGAGATATGGAGATGAAGCAGCTAGCTAGCTAGCTTGTTCAATCAATGAGCATGGTCCAGCCCATCTTGTCCTCAACCACACCTGTTTGAATCTCTTTAAGCACTACACGCAGTTTGTGGAACACAGTTTCTTCCCCTGTTCTGTATTCGATCCTGCATCAACATAATCCATTTTTAGCTATTAAATTCCAAAGATAAGATTCAAAGTGTTTTTTTGTTTTTGGTGGAAATCTTTTCCTCAGCAGTGTTTTTGTTAATTGAAAATTCAAGTACTTTGTGGATATGTTTCATTTGAACCATTTCGATGTAATGAAACATGGTTACTGGAAGTGCTTTTATTAGAAGCATGTCGAAAATCACTCGGAAATGCTTCTTTTTATAACTCAGAAGCACTTCTATAAACACTCTCAAACAAACTATTCTATTTTAGTCAAAGATAATTAAAACTGCTTTTGACAAAATCAAAAACATTCTCAAACACATGTATCTACCTTTTATCTTGATGTGTTATACTAGCAACAGCAGTGACTTCCACTACAGTCCCTGTACAGAAAACTTCATCGGCAGCCAACACATCCTCTAGTGGAACATCACGTTCCTCCACCTTAACCAATTTTAAAAAACATGCTTTTAGATGTTGCTATGATAAATCACATTTATGGAATCGCTTTTCAAGCCAAGCAGTAATATAATGCTTTGGGGAAAACAAGGGGTGGTTACCATGTAATTTAGATCACGAGCAATTTCTATGATGCTTTTTCTTGTGACCCCTGGAAGAACAGTTCCACTGGTACGTGGAGTTAAAATCACATTATCCTAGAGCAGTGAAAAAAATTGTCAGACTGATGAAAAAAAATTGTTCTTCACATGCTAGATAACTGTTGTTTTGTTATAGTCCCACATGATAGGTTGTGAGACTGTGAATGCAATTTTTAACCATCGAGAGCGTTATATGAACGATCCGACAATATAACATGTCATACTGATTGATAAGAAAACCATTCTTTATGCTATTATTTCCTTCCGCCCGTTTGAAAACATTTTAACAACCCAGAAAGTTACTTGCACATGCAATATGAAACAAGAGAGGAAAAAAAAAAAAAAAAAAAAACTAACAACAAACCCTAAAAAAGTGTCATCAATAATACCTTCACAAAGAAAATATTACATGAAGAAACCTCCTCGATATTTTTTCCAGTGGCTGCATCCAGAAACAGGACATCAGTGAACCCTTTGGCCCTAGCCTTCGTCACCAATATTATCTAATCTTTAAAATAAAATAAAAAATAAAATTTTTTTTTCCCATGCCCCAAATTCCAAGTCCTATCCATTTTCATTATGCAAGTTGCCTGTTTTACTTACAGGTGAATAGTTGGTAATGCTTTTGACGCCTCCAGTTCCTCCTGGTGTGGCCCTTCGAACCTCATTCTCTATGTACAGATTCATGGTGGAGGCACGCTATTGTTACATGGACAAAATCAATTGTCGTTTTAATTAGAAGACAACATTTCAATAAAAAAATTCTAAGCAATACGAATGCATATTTAAAAATATGGTGGGCGCCTCAAAGTATGAGAAAAACAAAATTGATATGAAACAAATTAGCAGAAAAACTAACATACATGAAGGAAATTACTATTGGTGCAACTCATCGGCGCCTAATTAGAGGACTGCTGTAACTATTTTTGAAGATTATGGACGAAAATGCAACTCGGATATAACTTACAGACTATTGTTACAGTTTTGCTTAAATAACCCTATGTAATATTTGGAAGAGTTATTCATGAAGAGTTAAATTTAAAACCAATTGATGATAACTTACTTTGTGATAATTACCAACTGGAGTAGCAAATATTAGGAATGTGTATTCTGGTGCTGGTCCTAGGCCAAGAACAGGGCCACTTCCAATGAGCAATGGCCTAATATACAATGCTCCTTTCCCTTCAGGTGGTACCTATGCGTACATATATTTCCAAGTGATCGGAAAAAGATTTCAGAATTCATAAACACACCTGTGAAACAGTATTGAAAATTAAGTAGTAACGTTGTAAATTCCAAAAGTAAAGGGTCTAAAGTGAAAATGTGTATACCCAACGCTTGTTGGCAAGAACAGTTTGCTTTAAAGCATCAAGGAATTGGTGAGTAGATGGAGATGGCATGCACAATCTCTCTGCACTCATCTTCATTCTTACAGCATTCTCTTCAGGCCGGAACAGCTGAACACGACCATCTTTGGTCCTGATCGCTTTAAGACCTTCTAATACTCCCTATGACACCACCGCATAGGGATAAATACTTTTAACCACTTGAACTACAAGCTTCAATACTTCAAACCTATTATTAAATTGTGACTAGTTAATGTATAACCTGTCCATAATTCAAGATTCCAGAAAATGGGCTGAGCTCAATTTTCCCATAGGGAGCGAGGTGGCCTTGTGAAAAGTTATCCCCATTGGAACATTTCATAATGTACATGTAATCTGTTGGAATTACTCCAAATTCAAGTTCATCCCATTTCATGGCATCACCATACTTTTCATCTGCTTCATGACTGCACTTAATTTCATCCATAAATGAAGATATGTATAAGAGATAAAATTAACAAAGCTTAACACTATGTATATATAAATCATATAAATCACCTTTGAACAGCAGATTCAGAAATTGCTTGCAAAGCAGGGGAAGGAGGCATGGCTGTAAATTAATGTGGGATAAGGTCTTACACAACTGCAACAAAGAAACTGATCACACTTTGTTAGATTGTTAATTTTATTTATCTAATTTTGTCTTCGGAATTAGAACTACAAAAATAATTAACTTAAAAGTAGATTCAGAAAAATGAACAAACACTTCTTAACAGAATATGCAGATGAGCGAGAGCGAGAGAGAGAGAGAGAGAGTATGATACTTACGAACTGGAGAGGCTACAAACAAAGTGGAGGGGCTTGCGTGCAAACAGCAGAAGGATGCTATCTTTTATATGGAGAAACTGTACACCAACTAGCCTTTGCAATAATTTGATTGGAAAATATCTCATCTCGGCAGAATGTGAGCACGATATATATTTATGGTGAGTTCGAATTATGACTGGACAAAAATTGATCGGTAATAAAATATATTATTATTAAATATCATGACTAATTTTGCTATATTATAAAGGATATCAGTCAACAGCTCAATATCTAACTCAACCACTAACAAAGAAAAGTCGTTGGATAAAAAAGAAAAGTCGTTGGATAAAAAAGAAAAGAAGGGTCAGCAAAATAGAAAGCTACTAATTATTATAATGATTAACACTAATAAATTTGGATTAAGAACCGCACGTTTCTTTTATCAATATCCGCCGGCTGCGAATCTTCCCATTAAGATAAGTACTGTAAAAGTGAACGTGAAGAAGTTCATATAAGAAAAGATCAAGGCATGCCTTCATTTCAACCCAAATGGCACCATTTCTTCAAATAAAAATTATATTTATTTTAAAAAAAAAAAAAAAAAAAAAAAGCAAACTAAATTGATGCTTAGGATTTTCGTCAATTTGGAGGGTTCAACATTTTGAGTAAGTTGGCTTTTGATAGAGTGATACTTCTACATTATTCTATTTTTTGGTCAATTGAATTTCATAGAAACCTCAAAAACAGAGGCAAAGAAAAACAAAGGGAAAGTAAACACCATAAACGAAACCAAGATGGAAACAGGGCCACAGAGAACACGCTAGGAACTCAGGCTGTCAGACACAGCAAACCTGTTTCCCACAGAAAAATCAGAAAGTTGGGGGGCAAGGCAGGCCGTCAGACTTTGAACACTATTCTTTGACAATCTAACAAGATAACATGTTGAAATTTCTGGGAATTGAACATTTGGCATAAGAGGCCAAGCTATGACAACTGTAATAAGTTCTACCTTCACAATGAAACATTACATGAAGAAACCAACTCAACATTTTTCCCAGTGGCTGCATCCAGAAATAGGACATCAGTGAACCCCTTGGCCTTAGCCTTGCTTACTGCTTCAAAAACCTACACCAAATTGTAGCAAAGAAATCATTTAGGTAAAATCTTAACACATAATAAATAACAACGCCAAACAGATCTCTGCCAGCCAATCCATTTTATTATGCAAGAAGGCTAATCTGCTCACCTTGTCCCAATTGCCAATGGGAGAGGCAAATATCAGGAATGTGTATTCAGGGGCTGGCCCAATACCCAGAACAGGGCCGCTTCCCAGAAGCAGAGGCCTAACATATAATGACCCTTAACCTGGTGTAGGCACCTGGATCAATCCAAAAAGACAAACTTATTCAATCCCTTGCAAAATAGATCTACTTACGTAATTGTCACAATGCAACTTATACAGAGTCTCAAAAGTCGAGCACTATTCAACTCATTATAAGATTTTTTTTTTTTTTCCGCTAATGATTTTATTAATGCAAAAAATTAAAAACTTTAGTTAAAGGGCGTACTTGGTTTTTTTTTAAATAATTTTTTTTAAAAATAGTATAGCCGAGCGGCTACACTTATTTTGACTCATGAGTATCTAATTGCACTAAGTGTTTATAGCCGGCCGGCTATACTCGGTTATAAAAGCCGAGCTAAGTGTTTATCATGAAATCTAACTAGATGTAGAATCCAAATTTTGACATGTAGTCATGAGGTTTTATTTTTTTGTTTAGAAATAAAGTTTCTTTAAGAAACATAAAAGAAAGCTAAACAAGAAATTAGTTTAATAAAAACAATAAAAAAGCCCAAAGAAAAGCCAACCAATGGCCAACCTATGCATAAAGCTCACTCAATGTAAAAAGCCCACTAACAACATGAAGCCCACCAAAGCTCAAAATTAGGCATGCTAAACGTAAAACCTTAGCCAAAAATATTATAGTTTGAATGAAAACATAGCTCTAGGTTGCTAGGAAAAGGAAGAACTGAAGCTAAGAAACTCTAGGATTGCTTTCTTCATTAAAAAGAGATTGAAGTGTTTGGAGACTATAGTATCAGCTTATTTTTTCACGTAAGTTTCTATTGTGGTTCTAGCTTTGTTCCTTCCATCAATCCAAGCGTCTGAACTTGCTTGAATTGAACATTTCTATTTGATCCTTGTGATATGAAAGCCTTGTTTAATACCCCAATTCAAATATGTTTTCCTGCATTTGATTGTTGAAGGAACTCTAGTGAACATTGAACAGCATCTGAATTTGTGATTGATTCAGACCATTTGAATTACAGTGTTTGTGCCTTCTTTTGAACGAGTTAGGGCCTCTGGCTAGTTGGTAATAAGGCCCATGTGACCATCATGGGAATATGGCCTCATTGGAAACCCTAATGAGGATTATAGAAGCTACCTCATTGATATTGTGTCTCTGATTTCTGACTATGAATTGTGTCTCAGCCCTTGAATTGTTTAGTTTAGTTTTGTGTACTCTTTTCAGTCCTATCTTGAGATATTATATGGTTGTGATCCTCATACTCATTGGTGGCCATATATAGTTGCTTACTGAGCTTTGTAGCTCACACTCTTCCATTTCAGATTAGCTAGGAATAGAAGATCAGCTCATTTCTGATTTTTTACTGCACTAACGAAGATGTTTTGGATTTGGTAGACTTTGGATTGTAATGTTGTACTTTTGGATACACTATGTGGAAATGGAAGTGTTTATGTTTAGTTTTGGTAACCTTGCAGATCCTGGTAGTTCAAATGCAGCTATACAGCTATATAATGACATAAATCTAATTGTTCTTTTAGTGAATTTGGAGTGTGACAATATAGTATCAGAGCATTAGGTTACCCTGCATTAATTCTATGCAAAAGCTATGTTTTTGGACTGAAGGTTGTGTTGTCATATGCATAAGGTTGGAGGGTTCTTTCTCTTTATTGTTCATTGGTATTTGAATTTAATTGGAGCTAGATTGTGATCAAATATATATATTTAACTATAATTTTTCCTCTGCATATTTGCAATGAATCATCCTCTTTGTAGTACTACAATCGTCATTGGAGTTTTGGAAAGCAAAGCTATAGACTAATCAAAGCTCTGAAAGATTTGCAATACCAATGTGTCATGGAAGTTTGAACTTGAGACAACTGATCTACAAGTTAAGATCGTTCTTCATTAGACTTAGACCCACTGACAATATTAACAATGTGTTTGACAATATTATCAATGAGTTTGACAATATTATCCTCCCTCTTTCTAGACTTCAAGTCTCCTTAAAACCAAAAATAAAAAATAAAACATGTAGCTCTATTAAGAAGAAAACTTAATCACTTGGTGACATCATGATCATGTTTTTTTAACATCAGAATGAATACGAAGTCTTCATAAAAAGGGTAAGGGATATCAAAAGAATAAAAAGTCCTTTCTTCTGTCAACAGAAAGTTACTGGTTTTGCGGTCAATTTGCTCCGCAAAATATTGGCCGCTGATACCGTGACTCTCAACGTTACTTTACCATTATAAGTTTCAACTCTATAATTGATTGAAAAAAGGAAGGAACAAATCCAAGTCTGGTTGCACAAAAGTGGCCCTGATATCATGTCCGAAATTTCCTCTACTTGCAAAGCAAGCATGGTTCTGAATTAATACAATCCAAGATACAAAGTATCATCTGAATTTTGTGACTTTGTCTAGCATTCTTCTTCTTCATCTTGTTCGTCCCACCGCTTCTTTTTTTTAAAATTTATTTATACGGTAGTTATGTTAATTTGCAATACAGGCCACCAACTAACTCTTATTAGTCTAGTCATATTTCTCATTTCTGACTATGTTCAAAGTTCAAATCACATGTATTCGGTTGATTAAAAAAACAAGGCAAATAATTGAGTTACGTATAACAAATAATTAAACTATACTGGGTGAGAAAAAGTCATTGCCGGATCCGTGAAATGTAATGCCAAGAGTCACTAAGAAAATCTAGCAACAGCTGATGTTGCGTTATTGGATTTTCTTCCTCAAGTAAAGATAGTGACATGAAAATTCACATGATTACTGTTCCAAGCGTGACTTAGCTTGACATGATCAATTAGAATTCTTCAAATTTCCATGCTTCTCTCTGAATCTCTGGCATATGTTTCGGCTCCAAAATAATAATAAAAAACAAGTTTGGGACGGCCGTGTGTATTAAATCCCATTCAATCATTCATACTGAGATTAATTATATCTTAGAAAAGTATCACAGGGCATCTTGCAGGTAGGTATGACAAAAGGCGCATATGCCCTTTTACCAAGTTAGCTTTATTCGGTCGGTATTGTGACTAAGTAGCAAACAGTTTATTAGGTTTTTTGTTTTTTCCCAACTGATCCACATCATTGGCAACGGACTATTGGTTCATTGGGGGAAATGTGGGGCCCGGCCTGTTCTACAATAAACTGTTTGCTATAGATATGTCGGACTCCTTGCGTGTATTTGTTGTCTAACAGCAAGCTTTGAGCCTAAGCTTCTCTTCTCTCTATAAATACCAAAATCCCATGCCCCATTTGTGTTAAGCTTATCTAGTATTCCACTTGGGTCTTTCACAAAGATATACAACTATGGGGTTTAGCAACCTTTCTCTATCCATATGCTCCATTGCATTACTCTTAGCTGCTCAAGTCTCCCTAGCCCGAAAAGTCGGTTATGCTCCGAACCCCTCAAACCCCCACCAAGACTTCGTCGACGAACACAACAGAGCTCGAGCAGCAGTCGGCGTCGGTCCAATCCGATGGAACGACACTGTAGCAGCCTACGCTCAGAACTATGCCAACACAAGAATCAGAGGGTGTGACATGGAGCACTCGGGAGGGCCTTACGGCGAAAACTTGGCGGAAGGCTATGGAGAAATGACGGGCGCTCAGGCCGTGAAGTTTTGGGTGACTGAGAGACCAAACTACGACTACGGCTCCAACAAATGTGTTGGGGATGAATGTGGGCATTATACTCAGGTGGTTTGGCGGAACTCGGTTCATCTTGGTTGTGCTAGGGCAAAGTGTGACAACAATTGGGTTTTTGTCATTTGCAGCTACGATCCTCCTGGTAACTATGAGGGCGAGCGTCCCTACTAGAATTGGAAGGCATTTGATCAAGCTGATGAAGTTGAGATGGTGGACTGGAACTTGGAACAGATTGGATGTTGTTGGTTGATGTTAAAGTAGTATTTTGGACTAAATAATGATTGGGTGGAGTTCACGTGAAGGTGGGGTCTCTCTTTTGTAAAACATCATGTGGTGAACAAATGTACTATTGATGTTCGTTTTTACTCTTAAAGAATGTATTGTTCTCTATTGAGAAAAATTTAAAAAAATTCAGCGCTAAGAAAGTTTATATTGAGTACTTATAACTCATTGTATGCGCATTCTGTGGTAATATGCTATTCCTTGATAATGTTTTTTTTTTTTTCCGTAAATTAGATTAGTTTAGACAATCGCTTGTATAATTTTTACTTGTTAAAGACTTTATGATTCAAATTTCATGAACACGAGTTTTTATTATTATCTTGAATTAAATTTTAAAAAAAAAATTCTTACCTTTGGAAAGAAATCTACCTTCTTTTTTGAAACGGGACCAAATTTTATAGAAATATATCAAAATTTTCTACAAGAAGAGTGGCGCCATAGTCTTTACTCACCTTTTAGTAACATCTTCAATTAGAAACTTATCCTTCCGTGAAATTTTTAACAACACAACCATTAATATGCATTTATACTGCCATCTCCAAATGTGTGACACCTTTGGCAAACGGATACAAATCAAACCCAAGAATCCCCAAAAATGGTAATGTAATTGTTTTTGTTTCTTTATTTTCTAACCAAATCCAAGGAATGTCACAGACAGCAATTAATTCTGAGATCTTCTTCTTTACAGTTCAAATTGCCTTAACTCTCTATAAATTTGCCCTAAGATCAACCTCTAATACATCGATCCAAGCCTTCCACAGGACAGAGATACAAATGGGAGCTATCAATAAGCTTTTATTAGGCATATTCTCCATAGCCCTAATCTTAAGCACCCATGTCTCTCAAGCCAGACCCAACAAAGAACCCCACCAGGACTTCATAGATGAACACAACAGAGCTCGAGCTGAGGTTGGTGTTGGTCCAATCAAATGGAACGACACCGTTGCAGCCTACGCCCAGAATTATGCGGATTCGAAGATTGAGACATGTGAAATGGTGCACTCACAGGGCCCATATGGTGAGAACTTGGCTGAAGGCTATGGAGAAATGACCGGCGGGCAGGCTGTGAAGTTTTGGGTGACTGAGAAGCCCAACTACGACTATGCCTCCAACACATGCGTTGGTGATGTCTGTGGGCACTACACTCAGGTGGTTTGGCGCAATTCGACTTATGTGGGTTGTGCTAGGGCTAAGTGCAATAATGGCTGGATGTTTGTGATTTGTAGTTATTATCCTCCTGGAAATTATATAGGAGAGCGTCCTTACTAGATTGTATATGTATAATTGTTGAGTGTCATACTGAAGAAAGTTACATCTCAAAATAATTAATTGGACAAAAGTCACTTTTGATACCTATAGTTTGGCACTTCAACCACTTTTGACCCTGTAGTTTCAAATCCGTCAATTTTGCCATTGTAGTTTCGTATTTGTAGCAATTAAAGGATATGTTAGTATTCTTGTCAATTTCTTTAATGATGCAAGGGGCAATTTCGTTAACCCAAAACTCTTGAGCGTAAAAGCTTGTCTGAAATTCTCCCCATTTCATATTAGGGCTTGAAATTCAACCACTAATCCCAATTTTTTAAGAACCTTAAACCCAAATGACCAATTTCAAACCCTAATATGAAATTATGGGGAGTTTCAGATGAGCTTTTATGATCAAGGATTTTGGGTTGACGAAATTGACCTTTGCACCGTCAAAGAAATTGACAAGAATACTAACTTGTCCTTGAATTGCTACAAATACAAAACTACAAGGTCAAAATTGATGGAATTGAAACTATAGGGTCAAAAGTGGTTGAAGTGTCAAACAACGGAGACCAAACGTAACTTTTAGCCTAATTAATTTAATGTGTTTTGGTTGATAAAAATGAAAGAGAAATATATATGGTGCGTTGATTTGAATTATGTATGGTTGTTCTTATGATTTTTTTGACTCATTAGCTAGCTACAAATTTGATAGGTGTGCAATAGCTCTGATGAGGGTAGAGATTTTGGAGCCGATATTTCTATAAAAAAAGGAAAAAAAAAAGAAAAAAAAAAGTAACAGTTCACTAGTAGAGACACATGTAAATAAAAAAACCATTAAGATTATAAAAAATTGAAGAAAGTGTTTTTATTTTTTATTTTTAGGGTCACTGTAACATTAGAAATCGATGTAAGTGAACAACAAATTTATATCTTATGATATAAATTTTTTTATGCAAGCCATATTGAGGGAGGATGGAATCAAACTTAGGACTTTGAATGCAGAGTAAATGCTTTTAACTATTTGAGTTACAAGTCCTTTGCATCCGATGATATAATATTAATAAATAAACGCACATTATAACATGAGTTTGTTCATAAGAAAAAAAAAACATGAGTGAATTCTTATAAAAAAAGAATATGGCTAAATTAGAAACGTATAGTGGGTGACACCAATAACTAGAGTACGGTGATTTTCTTTCTCAGTTATTTTAGTGAACAAAGGAGATTAGGACCAGAAGACAGGTTTAAACAAGGGAGATTCACTTTATACCCAATATAGGGGCCCAAATTATAAAAATACCCCATATGAAATGGATTTTAGAAATATACCCAAAACTCATTTACAACATACCAAAGAGGCTTTTAACATCTTATAAATTACAAAACTGCCATTAATTTCTTAAAACAAGCCGAACCCCAAAATCTCATAAAAATACCCAAAACACTCAATAGGGCATCAAAGTAATTTAATAATCAATATTAAATTCAATAAGGCAAGTTGTCATTTTTTGGGTTTGTTTATAGAAATTCAATGGTGTAAGGTTTATTTATAATATTAGTGCTAAGAATGAGTATATTACTAAATATGTCTTTAAACAATAGCATATAGACAAATAGGAGAAAGGAGGCCAACTAAGTCATAAGGAAAAACAGACACAACTGAAGGAAAAACAAAAGACATATTACTCAAGACACCCAATAATGTTCTACCCTATTACTTATTCTTTCCATCTTATCCATTAGAAAAAGAAAAAGAAAAAGAAAACTAGTTCACCTGTGTTATAAAATAACCTGGGATATGTGCGATAATTCAGAGCTGCACGTAAAGTAGATGAGACACAGCATTTAACGAGGTTCGGCTATGCTTACGTCCTCGGAGAGCAGCAGCAGTAACTTTTTCACTAAATAAAATAATAGGGCTACAACTTTAGAGTTTACAATATGTAAGGCTCACTGAAGTTTCTCTTTGCTCACTCACCCTATTTCTTCCTTCTCTTCCTCTTCTTTGCCTGACTCTCTTTCCTCTTTTCTTTTTCCTCTTCTCTCTTTCCTCTTATCTTTCCTCCTTTCCCTTTCCTCTTCTCTCTTTCCTCCTTTCTCTTTCTTTCTTTCCGTTTCTCCCTTTCTCTTCTATCTTCTCTTCTTTTTCACTTTGCAGGTTGCCTATTTATAGGCAGATTGGTGCAACCCTCGTGAGTGTGCAGTAAGAAGAAGTTGCCGACAAACTCTACCAAAAGTCTCTAAATGAATAGTTAGTGGGCTCCACACAAAAACTTTACAACACTCCCCCTTGGAGACCACAAATAATATGTCAGTTGCTTCATCAGACTTTGCTTGGAGAAAACCTAGTGAGGTAGAAAACTGATGGAAGGAAGAAAGAAGAGTACAACAATCTGTATAGCATACTTCTGGATGCTCCCCCTGATTAATATCTCCCCCTGATGTCTTCATGACTATCTTTTGGAGTGAGAATCTTTCGGAGTGAGTGAATGATGTAGCCACCAACAATTCATATAGTAAATATATTTCCAGTGAGCTATCTCTATGTAAATCATAAAATTTTTTAGAGTCCACGTTTCCAACAAAACTTGGGCTATTTGTAAGTTCACTTGAAAGTATATGCCCGTACATGGTGTTATGCGGAAATAGCATCAAATATACCTCACATCATCCCAAAATGATGGTGATGGAGTTGAGCCTTATCTGAAAAATATGATGTCCGGTCCAATATACTTCCGGAAAATCCTTAAAGTGTCCAACGGATAATCCTCATAAAAATGCTTCAATACTTTCTTAGTATAAGCAAGAATCTCGTTGGCATAATGCTCGATCTTTAAGTCGAGACAAATATTTCTGGAACTCTTGAGAAGCTTTAATGTGTTGCAAACACATTATAATCAATGTACTCACTGAGGCAATTTATGCACATTAACATTGAGTACAGATTTTGTGCTTCAGGCACATGTCATTCAGGGACTTGCTTCATGCAATTTCAATCCTTTCAAGGATTTTGTTTAAAGGGATTAAACTTTATGACACATTATATAGCTTTAACCTAGCTATTTATACATCTTTAGGAAATCGCTTCTGGCAATATGCTCCGTGCCTTTAATAACCTTTAAAGATAACATGTTGGTCTCCGTAAATGTGCAATAAGGGGGCACAATTGAATTTGTAAATATGGAGAAAACCCAACATTCCTTGTTTATGCCAAAAACATTGTGTCATACAAAGTAGGTATATTCCCTTTTATTCCGAACACCCAAGTATAACTTTCAGTATTAACAAATTTTGGGGTTCGTACTGTGGGTTTGTTCTTTCACGTTCATTCTCATCTATAATGGAATTGCCTCATTCCATTTTGGCCAATGATATTGTCGACATTTAATAATTGAACGTGGTTCCAATCAACACAGCCCATTGATGATTTGAGTAGCTACTCCAAAATCAAAATTTGTCATTCATCAATTCATGATCCCACCATTCTCATGTGCATGCGCATACATCAATTATAAGCATTTCTTTGCTTTTGGGTACCCAAGCCACTGCAGGGGGCTTTTATTATGTGAGAATGTGGATTATAACCTCCAATGGAGCGTTATTTTATAGTAGGGCGTGGATAATCTCCATTTAGGGAGTTGGAACATTTAGAACCCATATATCTGTCATGCTGCAGGCATGCCACAGATTAATACATACATGTCAATTAATTTCTGGGACTTTAACCCATACAATTTGCTACGCATTAGGCGTGCACAATATCAATATTGACATGTCAAAGGATTGTCCTTTCGGGACTTCAATCCACATCATTTGCTACGCAACAGGCGTGCATCATATTGATCACTGCTATACCCATATTTTGTTCTTATGGGACTTTAATATGTGCAGTGTATTATCAATGTATCCAACTTGCAATCTGTAAAATTTGCATTAATAATTCATGGATACATACAAGCCATTCTTTTGGAACGGACTTATCTCCCCATTTGGTTACCTTTCAAGATAAAATATCAAATAAGTATATAAGCATAAAATAACACAAGTATTGCTTACATCCTTAGGTGGGAGAAACTTTTCTCAAGTATCATTCAAGCTCGTATCGGCCCAGTAAATATAATGTAGTGCTTGATGATCTAGTTATATCCTGCAAAAGCAAAAAATCACAATTCTTTTCTCTGTCAAAAACAAATAACCCTCAGAGTTAGGATCACTTCATGGATTCTTTCTTCAGATGTTCATTCTAAAGAAATAAAATCTCTTATGAACAGAGAGTTATAAAAAGAAAAAAAAGATACAAAAATTGTGATATTGATTGCAAGGTAAGGTAAGCAATCAAGGAAGGAAGCTGGTGGGAGCAAACAACAAGCTCTCATTTCTCCTAGTCTAGAAGGACCTCAGGAGATTAGAGCATAAGGTCGCCTTCACAGTTCCCTGATGTAGCGGAAACGTGATCAGGGATAGTCTTGCTTCCTGAATGGATGATCAGAGATAGTCTTGCTTCTCGGGCATATTGAGTGCTTACTGATAAGAAAAACAAGTAGATATCGCATCACTAGGTATGGAGAAAACTGGATGTCTTCTGCAAAGAAAATTTCGTTAGTAACACATTTATACACAAATACAATGAATAGGTAGAACCGGTGAATTTCAAATTAACCATAGGAAAAATTGCGAGATTCTCGGGATACTTTTGAAAAAGTAGCTCCGTGAAATCCGTAAAGCAAGATCGGCTTTGAAAATAATACTTGAAAGCGCCGAAAGTGCCGACAGGCATTATCAGAGGCCACGTGAAGTTTTGGACTCTTGTGAAAGAAAAAGATAATATGGGGATTCGAGAAGATATTGGAATCCTGAAAAGTTGCCACATTTTCGTCTATAGATATTGCCTTTGCAAAACTTGATTGAGCAACTGCGTTTCAACTCAACTTCCTTCATTTTCTGAAACTTTAGTTTTTGTAAGACTTTCTTTGAAACCTTCTTAAAATGGCTTCCTCTTCTTCCTGCCCAAATTATTTCAATTTAAATGATGCTCCCACAACAACCAATGACGCCAAAGTTTGGCGTCCATCCTTTGTATCCCAAAATCGTCATCTCACAGTTGATGATTCTGTGATGATGAATGATGCTACTGCTGTCATAGTAGCTAGGAATTTCATTCCTCCAATGGATGAAATATTGTTAACAGGGAGGTCTGAGGAA
This sequence comes from Prunus dulcis, assembly GCF_902201215.1. NCBI lineage: Eukaryota > Viridiplantae > Streptophyta > Magnoliopsida > Rosales > Rosaceae > Prunus > Prunus dulcis. Next base: position 14,286,102 of record NC_047657.1, on the reverse strand, counting down.
GAGGCTATTGATGACTCAATGGCTTTTAGCATTCAGAGTGCTGCTTCTGTTTCTAACATGGCTGATCGTTTGCGTGCTAGAGCAACCGAGGTTCAGAAGCTAACAACTGAAAATTCGTCTCTTCAAAGAATGCTTCATGAGTCTCAACAGGAGGTTGAGAAACTTAAAGGAGAGAATAATTCCTTGTTGAAACTGGTGAGTTCGTACTCTGTTGATACACTGAGAAAGCTAGACATGCTGCAGGTCTCAAATGAAAGAATTTTGGGAGACCATGAGAGGCTCATGGCTAAGCTTAAGAGGCGCCGTCCTCTTCCTTCAGAGGCTTTCAGAACATAATGTAATTTTATAGATTTTACAGGGCCTGCACCTTCATTGCAGGTGGAAAAAATCTATCTGTTATATGTTCCTTTCCTGTTATAATAATTGCGCACATTCTTAAACTTGCACATGTGGTTTTTACGTCTTTTCAAAATGACGGTTTGGAACCTTGTGCCTTATAGGTTCAAATAACCACATTGACTCTCCCAAATTTCATATTTCAACGCATGGTAGCCCGGAACTTTTGGCCTGGGCTAAACACAAACTCAGAATTTATTTGCCCTTTTCAAATGGACATGAAATATAAATTGAGTAAAAGCCATGATAATATCGCAATATAGTAGTGAAGAGCATTAACTACTATATACCCACAACTTCAAGTTCAGGATCTCTCATATATTTGGATCCATGGGCTTCCGGCCCAGATATAACAAAATATGTGGGGAGCCTCAATTCATTATTTGAGGTTTATATTGATATTATCCATTTCACGGTGTATTCTTAACAACCGGAATTCACAAAATATATTTCTTCCTTGAGGTGTCGATTATAACAAAATCGAACTTTATTAAATTCATCATTCTCTTATGCCAAAGAAATATGTGGTGTACCACAATTTGCAATAATACCTCAAGGGTTGTCCATTTAATTGTTGGAACTTTAGGTTCTCAACACTGTTAGATTTTGAACTTCAGGCCAAAATCACATATTCTCATGGTATGGACATTTTTACAATTTTCTGTACATATTTCGGGACTTCAAGCCCTTACATAATTGTCCATATTTTGAGGAACTTCTGGCATCTCATTTAATTGCTCATCCATGAGTTTAAGGAACTGCAGGTTCCCTTTTGTATATAGTGACGGTTTACCCAAAATGGTTAATATTTATGCATACGTCACTATTCATGTGAATAGTACTATTCATCAAGTCATGAATACATATCTATTCATGTGTGCAGTACATTTGCCAGTACAGTTATTATTCATGTGTACGGCACTTTTAACCAATACGGTACTGTTACATCATTAAGGAACTCTAGGTCCTTATTTACATGTCAAGGATCAAGGATCTTCAAGTCCGATCTCTTGTTTACAAGTATAGTACCGGAGAGACTGCCAGCTCTCATATTAATATCATCATCAAGGATCTTCAAGTCCTGATGTAATTGTATGATGAGGATCAAGGAACTTCTGGTCCTGATCTGCATACTGTAAAAACTCATCATACAGCACAATTAATCCATAAAATAAATTACTGGTAAATAAATTACTGGTATGGACGATAAACCCGCACCATACTTTAAATAAATGTAAATGTGCGATAAAATAAATTCATAAATTAAATTGCTTGCTGTATGGACGTTAATCCCGCACCATACCTTAAATAAAATTAAATGTGCGGTAAAGTAAATTCATAAATTAAATTGCTTGCTGTATGGACGTTAATCCCGCACCATACCTTAAATAAAATTAAATGTGCGGTAAAGTAAATTCATAAAGTATGAGGGTTAATTCCACATCATACTTTAAATAAAATTAAATGTGCGGTAAAGTAAACATAAAGTATGAGGGTTAATTTCATACTTTAAGTAAAAGTAAATGTGCGATAAAGTAAACGTGCTTGTATGGGCACTAATTCTGCTCCATACATTTAAATAAAAATAAAGGCGTGGACGATAAACCCGCACCACCCTTTTAAATAGATACTGTTGTATGGGTAATAAACCTACACCATACCATAAATAAAATAAATGTGGGGATAAAAACCTCCACCTAATATATATGAAGTGCATAATATATCATATATTGTGGGCAATATAACTACGCCACTATTCAAGATATAATAGATGGGTTTTAAGATCACACCATCATTTTATTGCAATAATTTGTGTTATAACGCGATGGATAAAAAATTACACCACCATAAAATAACAGGACAGATTAAACAATATAGAAATTACAAATTACGTCACAAAGAAGTAAATTAAACAAGCATGGATTAAACAACATAGAAATTGTGAGAACACAAAAAAGAAAGTTGGCATGTCGTTGTAGTAGTAAAGTGAGAGTAGACATATGACAGAGAGGAGACAGAGAAATAACCACATAGTGTTGAGTTGAAAAATTTCAAAAATAAAAGGAGAGACTATCGTGCTGATAACGTGTTATAAAATAACCTGGGATATGTGCGATAATTCAGAGCTGCACGTAAAGTAGATGAGACACAGCATTTAACGAGGTTCGGCTATACCTACGTCCTCGGAGAGCAGCAGCAGTAACTTTTTCACTAAATAAAATAATAGGGCTACAACTTTAGAGTTTACAATATGTAAGGCTCACTGAAGTTTCTCTCTGCTCACTCACCCTATTTCTTCCTTCTCTTCCTCTTCTCTGCTTGACTCTCTTTCCTCTTTTCTTTTTCCTCTTCTCTTTCCTCTTCTCTCTTTCCTCCTTTCTCTTTCTTTCTTTCTGTTTCTCCCTTTCTCTTCTATCTTCTCTTCCTTTTCACTTTGCAGGTTGCCTATTTATAGGCAGATTGGTGCAACTCTCGTGAGTGTGCAGTAAGAAGAAGTTGCCGACAAACTCTACCAAAAGTCTCTAAATGAATAGTTAGTGGGCTCCACACAAAAACTTTACAACAACCTGAAAAGAAGAAAAGAAAAGAAGAATAGAAAAGAAGAACTTACTTTTTTGAGGGGGAACAAAAGAAAAGGAAACTCACCAAAGAAATTGTCTTCCCTCCTTATTGTGAGTAAAACTTGCTGTGGACGCATTCCAAGCACAAAAGATGTGACACCACAAATTTCTATGGATCTCTTCTTTCTTTTCTTTATTTGGCCCCTCCTCTACGGCAATCTATAGAATCCAAAAAAATAATATTCAGCCCTCCATTTTTAAGGGCCTATTTTCGAAGACCCTCTTTGCGGACACAAACTTGCCTGTGTCTCGATAAATATGCACAATCCCATGCCCCCTTTCAATCAACATCTAACAATCCAACCTTCTCTACTACAAAGAAAAGACCTTAAACTTCTCATACCAAGAAACAAAAATGGTGTTCAACACGAAGCTTCTTTTGGCCATCTACTGCGTCGCACTGGTCTTCACTTTTGTCTCTGCAAACATTTCCGAAGAAGAGATCGATGGCTTCGTTGAGGAGCACAACAAGGCTCGTAAAGAGGTCGGCAACAAACCCCTCAAGTGGAACACGACCTTGGCCCAGTATGCCCAAGAATATGCGGATAAAAGAGTTGGCGACTGCGCCATGGAGCACTCGATGGGGCGTTGGGGTGAGAACTTGGCCTCTGGTGACGGCATGAGCGGCGCAGCTGCCACCAAGTATTGGGTCACCGAGAAGGAGTTCTATGACGAAAAGTCCAACAAATGCGTCAAAGACGAATGTGGTCACTACCTTGCTGTGGTATGGGGCAAAACCACCGAGGTCGGATGTGGCATTTCAAAGTGCAACAATGGACAGAACTATGTGGTTTGCAGCTACGATCCTATGTACCAGCCCGAGGACGAGCGCCCCTACTAGACAATGTATGTATGCTTGCCTGCGCACAAGCACACCTACACTGTGCCTGTTGAGAAGTCCTATGTTTTTTTTCTTTTGCGAAATTAGAAAAATAAAATGTAATGGGTGTATACAAATACTTTCCCACACCCACAACATTCCTGTACGTGACTAGCACTTGACACGATATTGTGAAAGGTTACAAGAGAATGAATAATAAAAAAAATGGAAAAGAATAATATAATTTCATTTTTGTAAAATCTAACCGAAATATTATCTCATTCTCGTTATGTTTTTTTTTTTTGATGGTCAATCTCTCTCTTTCTGAAATATTATCTCATTACCTCATCCTTTCATTTTTGGATCAAAACCCATAGTCAAGATTGTGGTTGCAGTAATTAAAGGTAGGAACTTGGATTGCTTATGTCATTATAGATTTTGAAAATTTGAATGTTTTCATTGTTGTAATTATAATTCACAAATTATATCTCTGTTTATTTTTCATCTTAAGTGAGGAAAGATTCGAATTTGAGGCTTCTTACCTCGGAAAGAAAAATACAACTAGATAAAAATCTAATTGATTTATCCAAAATTTTAATAAAGGACTAATTATCCATTACTTTGTTAAGAAACTTAAGGCTAAATAACCGTACATATTTTCTTTTGAGTGCTGCTATTTCCACCTCTCTGTCCTATTTGAAGGAAGTTGAGATTTCACCCTAAAACTAATTTGCAATGAGGAGAGTAACCCAAATCCTTATAAGCCCTTGCAAGGTTTTTTAACTTTCAAATGTGAGACTTTTTACCTTCACATTCTCGCACTCCTCCACTGTGTGGTGAATTTTCAAGCCTAACACGTGGACAACACATTTTGGGTGACATGGAGCACATGTGGCCATTGGACTTTGGCACATGGTCAACCTGCTCTGATTCCATGAAGAAAGTTGAGGTTCCATGACAGGACCCGATCCTAATTCCACTTTGGAATTCGGGCCGGACCCTGTGCGTGTCCGACACCTGGCGAATGTCGGGCACAAATGACCTTTTTACCCTTCCTGTTACAACTACGAATAAAACTTTCCTTAGACTCCTTCCGAAAATTCGGCAGAGTCTCCCCTGTAATTTGTCCAATCCCAAAAATTTTCACCTGTTAAACAAGCAACAAACTTCACACCAACTGCCAGAATAAAGCAAATAAACATTTCTCAACTCTGGTTCTCAATTCCAACTAGATATCAGAGCAATTACTACAAATGTACAAAACTTTAAGTACTTTACAACAAAACCCTACGTTTGGCGAGTGGTGCGGGAACTAGAAGTGGCCCGTGGTGGATTCATTCGCACTTCTATGGTCTGAGGGCGAAAAACAGTTTGAAAGTGTGAGTGGACAAAAATAATGTTCTTAAAACAAGATATAACATAATAACCCCCGTTGTAAACAGATATGTAAATCTATGGTTCAACTGTATTTAACACAAGGTATTCAAATAAACATGTATAAATATAAATATATATATATATATATATTCGTATAACTGAACAAATATATGGAGATATAAAACATGCACGAATATCAAGAAACTGATATAAAATGACCGAAAGCAATAATGATATAAAAATACTGAAATTCTTTTAAAACTACCACCTAGGTGTACCCCTGTAAAATCCGTCAACTCCTCTGGCAGGTCTCGGCGACACACAGTTTATCCGAGCCGCAAACTGGCATGATTCAGGGAACTATGGTCAGCCTGATCCGCCGGTAGGTCTCGATGACACAAAGTCGACTCGAGCCGCTCTGGCAGGATGTAGGGGACCGCAGTCAGCCTGATCCGCAATCCTGACAGGTCTCGGGGACACGAAGTCAGCTGAGCCGCAAATCCTGACAGGTCTCGGGACACCAAGTCTGCCGAGCAGCAAATCCTGGCACTCACGATCCGAGCGTCCCCGAAACTCGTTAGGCGATGTCAAGTGCACTGACAGAACTGTAAATAGACTGGATGTCCGTAGAGATCGGTCCATCTGAGGGTAATCACCAAAATCGGGTACATGGTGGTCTTAAACTAATTTACTATAGGAAAGGCTGATAAATAACTGTAATCTCAATTATACAGCTGTTTCTGTTATATAAATCTCAAAGTCTGCTGTTTATATAACTTTAACATGTTCAACTAAGCAGTATAGAAATAAAGATAGTTTACGATACAATTCAAGCTCGGAATAATATGCAATAATACTTATTCAAGATCAAATATTAAATTAAATTATAAAAATCGTTTAGAAAAGAAAAGTTCACTCACTGATGGTCTGAGCTAGCTGGACCTTTTGAAGGTCCCTCCTGTGGGTCGGTCAGGCCTTTAGTGCCTGATTAACCATGAATAATAAATTAATAAAACTGCTTAACAAAAGAATTAAATTAAACACCCTGCCCCCAGCTCCTAGAAATGCGTGCACTCATTTTAAAGTCACTTCTATGCCCACTTTAGCTTTTCAGACAATTAGAACAGCATTAAAAGACCCGAAGCTTTACTAAGCGATAAACTGCCAGACCGACCGATCCGGAACCCCGTGGGGTCCACGATCTCCGATGGCCAATCTGGGATTCTCTAAAGGTTCCTCATAGAGAAAGACCCATGTTCTTCGAGTTTGGTCCGAAACGGAAGGTCGGTTTAGCCAAAATCGCGTTATCGCTTAAAATCCAACCCTAGTTCCAGGGTTCGCGATTTCGGAGTATCCGGGACTCTGATTCGCAATCCGTCGAATCCTACACGATCCTGAAATCATGTAGAACGACATATCTGAATTTGGGTACGATCCAACGGCTCGACGATACTACACCTAAGGATAGCGCAATATGGAAAATCCGTTCGGGGCTCAAACGGACTCCAAATCGAGATCCGCAAAATCCTACGCGCTCTTGACAACATAAGGATCGCAAAACTACACAGAGTCACTTCACTATCCTCACCCACACGCGCCGGCAGTTTGGGTGTCCAAAGCAATAACGGCTCGCCGGAAAAACTCAAAACCGAGACTCCAAACTCCTATCCTAGGGAAAACACCCCGTTTGGAGTCACTTTTGTTCTTGGACATACCCCATAAAGTGGCCGAAAATGGCCGATGACGGCGGCCGAAGTTCGGCCGATTTTCAATTCGAAAATCGAGTATTCTACAGCTAAAATCGATCAAAACCCAGCCAACCATCAGTTAGAGCACGAAAAATAGGTGAGAATCCATACCTTACTCGAACTATTTGGGTGAGAAACGAAGGAGAATGAGAGGAGAGAAGTTTTGTCCAAAACCGGCGGTTTTTCACTCAATTGCGGCGACTGGTGAACGGGGAGCGGCGGGGAAAGGCTGGGACGTGACGGCTGGGGCGTGGCGGTCAGGTTGGTACCGGCGGCGTGAGTCGCCGTGCCCTGTGGTGGCGGCGGGCTTGATCGGAAGGGAGGAGGGGCGCGGGCTGCGCGCGACGGGAGGAGAGATAGAGAGAGAGAGGAGAGAGAACTGAGGAGAGAGAAAGGAGAAAAGGGATAAAAATCTGACTTTTTCTAAATTACCGTTTCGCCCTTCGCGGTATTTTGACCGTATTTTCTTCCTTACAACTCCGATTCGAGTCTACTCCGTGTCTACGGACTCTTTTCGTCGTGCTCTATGCAACGGCGTAAGAGGAATTGTCAAATTCCTTCTCGGTCAAAAAGTCAACTTTTTTATTAATTAATGCGAGGGCAAAATCGTCTTTTTATTAGAATAAATTAATACTAATTTTTAGATATTTTGTTTTGGGTTATTACATTCCACCCCAAAACTAATTGGAAATGGAGAGAGTAACCTAACTCCTTATAAGCCATTGCAAAGTTTTCTAACTTTCCAATGTGAGGCTTTTTACCTTCACATTCTGACACTATTTCCCCACCCACCTAATCTTCCCTCCCACCATGTAAATTTGATAAAACACAATCCTATCTTTTCACCCACTATTATTCCTAAAATACCGTAGCCCACTATTATTTAAAAAAATGAGAATTAAAAAAAACGAGTAAGAGCACTTCCAGTGCTAAGTCCAACCCTGTCAAAAGGTTGCCCAGGCCAAAAAATGCTCCTGAAGCTGTATAAAACAACACAGGCAAGGCGTGGACTCAAAGAAGCCTGGCAAGTAAGAACAACCCGACCTGTTGCCTAAAAAAAATTCTGAAAAATTACAAAAGATTGAGAATATATTTTTTTTTATACATACCTAGAATTTTTTTTATATTATTAATCTCATACATATAAATTAAATTAATCTTAAATGAATAGAAATTGTCCTTCGATAAATTAAATTAATCTTAAATGAATAGCAATTGTCCTTCGATGACCGTGGCAATGGATGAAAAAGCAACAAAAAAATTGCTAGAGCAGATACTATTCACGTGAAGAGTAATTGCCCTTGTCACCCCTAGACTTTTGCCATGATATATGGGTGAAAGTGCTCTAAGAAAAAAAAATCCAGATAACTATGAGGGCGAGCGTCCCTACTAGAATTGGAAGGCATTTGATCAAGCTGATGAAGTTGAGATGGTGGACTGGAACTTGGAATAGATTGGATGTTGTCGGTTGATGTTAAAGTAGTATTTTGGACTAAATAATGATTGGGTGGAGTTCACGTGAAGGTGGGATCTCTCTTTTGTAAAACATCATGTGGTGAACAAATGTACTATCGATGTTCGTTTTTACTCTTAAAGAATTCAGCGCTAAGAACGTTTAGTACTTATAACTCATTGTATGCTCATTCCGTGGTAGTATGCTAATGTGTCGTCGTCACTTTCCTTGTTGATGTTTCTTTTTCGTAAAGTAGATTAATTTAGACAATTGTTTGTATAATTTTTACTTCATGATTCAAATTTCAGGAACGGAGTTTTTTATTTTTATAATCTTGAATTAAAAAAATTTAAAAAAGGTCTTACCTTTGGAAAGAAATCTACCTTTTTTTTTTTGGTTTGAAACGGGACCAAATTTTATAGAAATATATCAAAATTTTCTACTAGAAGAGTAGAACCATAGTCTTTGTTGACGCAAGTCTCTTAATTAATCAAGGAGATTTATTTCCTTGATTAAATAAGGGATTTACTTTTTTATTTTATATAATTGACACATGATTGTATAATTACGAGATAGTATTCTACTTGATTACTGTATCTATTTCTTGTAAAGCACTCATGTAAACTCCTATATATACCTCTTTATGCAGAAGAATAAAACTTAACCTAAAGTATTCAAACCATATTTATATTTTAGCATAGTATCAGAGCAATCGATCCTAAGTTGTCTCTAAACCTTTACATCAAATTTCTCATATTCAAATCCAAAACCCTAAATCAAATTCCTCATATTTAAATTCCCGAAATCCAAATCCCTCAAATCTAAAGTCCTCAAATCCTCTTATCAACATCCCTAAACACATACATCTCAAATCCAATTTCGACATCAAATTCACACATCAAATTCCTCCAAACAAATTCCTCACATACTCATATCACATATTACTTCCACTGCGATGTTAGGACCCCCTACTATTTTCTCCTTTATTGCAGACTCACAGAAGCATGAGGTCACTCCTGCTGACTCGGCTACTCGGACTCGTGCTTCTATCGCACCACCAAAGGTTCTACTTTTCATATGTCCTCTAAAAAATCAACAAACTCGGGTGCTACGGATCACATGACATTTGATCCTGGGCAACTTATTAGTCGCAAATCCTCCACTCTGTCGGTGGTGTCTAATGCTAATGGTACCCCCTCCCCTGTGGTTGAGGAGGGCTTTCTATCTCTCTTTACTTCCCTACATCTGGATTCTGTATTGATTGTTCCATCTTTGGACCATAACTTGTTGTCTGTTGCACAACTTACTACTACTTTGGGTGTACTGTAACATTTTGGCTGAATCATTGTGTTTTTCAGTACATCTTCGTGGGAAAGACGATTGGTTGTGGTACTTGACGGGGCAAACTCTACTACTAGAATGGGCACCGTATGGTGAGAACAAGGTTGGTCAAGCTTTCACAACGATTGGAACTTGTTCTAAAGAGGAGAGAGGTAAAGTTTGGTTATGGCATAAACGTCTTGTGCATGTCTTGTTCGGTTATCATAAGAAGTTGTTTCCATCATTATTTTACAGTCTTGATGTTTCTAGCTTCCAGTGTGATATGTGTGAATTGGCTAAGAGCCATCGTGTCCCGTTCCCATTAAATTCAAATAAGAGTTTAGTTCCATTTTCTCTTGTTCATTCTGATGTTTGTGGACCTGACAAAATTGCCACCCCGGCAGGAGCTCGATGGTTTGTTACGTTTGTAGATGATTGCACAAGCATGACTTAGGTTTCCATTCTCAAAACTAAAGGGGAAGTCAGTTCCAAGTTTCAACGGTTCCAACAAATGGTGGGGACTCAGTTTCATGCCATAATTCATGTTCTTAGTTATGAGAATGACGGAGAATTTCTCAACCATGCTCTTAACCAGTTCTTACAAGATCATGACATCATACATCAACGCTCATGCCCCTACACTTCTCAACAGAATGAAGTGGTTGAAAGAAAGAACATACAATTATTAGAAGTAGTTCGTGCCTCTCTCTTTGGTGCCAATATGCCACGATCTTTTTGGGGCGAAGCTATCGTCTCTGTGGCATACCTCATCAATCAAATTCCCTCTAGTATCCTAAATTTCCAAACACCACTTCAAACACTACCATATCCAAATACCTCCCACCCCAAACCTGGAACACCGAATTTCGGCTATGTTGTATTTGTCCACTTATATGATCACCAACGAAGCAAATTTTGGATCACCGAGCTTAAAAGTGTGGTTTCATTGGCTATGCACCTCATAAGAAAAGATACTAGTGTTATCATCCTCCTAGTTAGAAGGTCTATACCTCTATGGATGTTGTGTTTCGGGAACATGTTTTATATTTTTCAGCAGCACAAGAGGAGAATCGAGAATCCACCCCTCCTCAAATTTTTGATTTTTTTCCACAGGATGTCACTCAGCTTCAAAACGACTGGTCGCCAGTGGAAAGCGACCGGTCGCCCCCCTTAGTTCTTCAAACATGGAAAACATGCTTCAAAACGATCGGTCGCCAATAGACAGCGACTGATTGCCAATAGACAGCGACCGATTGGGAATAGACAGCGATTGGTCGCCAGAGGAAAATAATAAGTTGTCTCCACACTATCAAACTCAGGAGGAGAAAATTGAACCGTTTTATAAGTTTTTGCCCCCACAATCACCTGCTGAGAAAGTCATTTAAGTAACATCTTTCCCTCAAACTCATAACACTGATGAAATATCCCATGATAATTTGATTTCAGAAGGCACAGAGTCTATTTATCAGCTTCTAGAAAGAAAGAAGCACTACAAGGATAATCCCTTTTAGTGACGAAACAAGATGGTCACTATAACACCAAATTTAATCGCCAAATATAAGTAGCGACGAATATTTTTGGTCTCTAAGGTCGTCGTTGAAAGCTCCGGGCTAAAGATACCGTGCGACGAAACAAAATTTTGTCGCTGAAATATTTTAGCGACTAAATTTGTCTTCACTACACAGCTCCAAGTTGGTTGCCATCGAGAGTGAGTTGCTGCCAAAATACCAAAAATTCCCGCGAACATGGAATTATTTGGAGACGAAATAAATGTTTGGTCGCCTGAACATTTCAGCGATGAATGTTATGGTCGTGAACGATGTAGTTTATTTGTCGCATATGTTAGTTGGTTTGGTTATTTTCAGAATGGGCGACGAAATAGATTGGTCGCCAAAACTAAAGATGTGCAATAGCTTTGATGAGGGCAGAGATTGTGGAGCCGATATTTCTATAAAAAAAGAAAAAGAAAAAAAAGTAACAGTTCACTAGTAGAGACACAAGTAACTCAAAAAACCATTAAGATTATAAAAAATTGAAGAAATTTTTTTGTTTTTGGTCACTGTAACATTAGAAATTGATGTAAGTGGACAACAAATTTATATCTTATGATATTATTATTTTTATTTATACAAGTCATATTGAGGGAGGGTCGAATCGAACTTAGGACCTCTTAACTGTTTGAGTTACAAATCCTTGCATCCGATAATATAATATTAATAAATAAACGCATGTTATAACATGAGTATGGTGATTTTATTTATCAGTTTTTTTAGTGAACAAAGGGGATTAGGACCAGAAGACAGGTTTAAACAATAGCGTATAGACGCATAGGAGAAAGGAGGCCAACTAAGTCATGAGGAAAAACAGACACAACTGAAGGAAAAACAAAAGACATATTACTCAAGACACCCAATAATGTTCTACCCTGTTACTTCTTCTTTCAATCTTATCCATTAGAAAAAGGAAAATAAAGAAAAAAAAAAAAACTAGTTCAGCTGAAAAGAAGAAAAGAAAAGAAGAACAGAAAAGAAGAACTTACTTTTTTAAGGGAAAAAAAACAAGAAGGAAACTCACCAAAGAAATTGTCTTCCCTCCTTATTGTGAGTAAAACTTGGTGTGGACGCATTCCAAGCCCAAAAGATTTGACACCACAAATTTCTATGGATCTTTTCTTTCTTTTCTTTATTTGGCCCCTCCTCTATGGCAATCTATAGAATCCAAAAAAATAATATTCAGCCCTCCCATTTTTAAGGGCCTATTTTCGAAGACCCCCTTTGCGGACACAAACTTGCCTGTGTCTCTATAAATATGCACAATCCCATGCCCCCTTTCAATCAACATCTAACAATCCAACCTTCTCTACTACAAAGAAAAGACCTTAAACTTCTCATATCAAGAAACAAAAATGGCGTTCAACACGAAGCTTCTTTTGGCCATTTGCTGCGTCGCATTGGTCTTCACTCTTGTCTTTGCAAACATTTCTGAAGAAGAGATCGATGGCTTCGTCGAGGAGCACAACAAGGCTCGTAAAGAGGTCGGCAACAAACCCCTCAAGTGGAATACGACCTTGGCCCAGTATGCCCAAGAATATGCGGATAAAAGAGTTGGCGACTGCGCCATGGAGCACTCGATGGGGCGTTGGGGTGAGAACTTGGCCTCCGGCGACGGCATGAGCGGCGCAGCGGCCACCAAATATTGGGTCACTGAGAAGGAGTTCTATGACGAAAAGTCCAACAAATGCGTCAAAGACGAATGTGGTCACTACCTTGCTGTGGTATGGGGCAAAACCACCGAGGTCGGATGTGGCATTTCAAAGTGCAACAATGGACAGAACTATGTGGTTTGCAGCTACGATCCCATGTACCAGCCTGAGGACGAGCGCCCCTACTAGACAATGTATGTATGCTTGCGTGCGCACACGCACTCCTACATGAGGCCTGTTGAGAAGTCTTGTGTTTTTTTGCTTTTGCGAAATTAGAAAAATAAAATGTAATGGGTGTCAAATACTTTCCCACACTCACAACATTCCTTTATGGGACTAGCACTTGGCATGATATTGTGAAAGGTTACAAGAGAATGAATTTAAAAAAGAAAGAAAAGGAAATGAATAATATAATTTCATTTTTGTAAAATCCTACAACCAGAGCTGTTGCCTAAAAAACATTCTGAAAAATTACAAAAAATTGAGAATATATTTTTTTTTATACATACCTAGATTTTTTTAATTTTAATATTATTAATCTCATACATACAAATTAAAGTAATCTCAAGTGAATAGTAATTGTCCTTCGATTGCTATGACAATGGGTGGAAAAGCAACAAAAAAATTGCTATGACAGATACTATTCACGTGAAGAGTAATTGCCCCTATCTCCCCTAGACTTTTGCCATGATAAATGGATGAAAGTGCTCTAAGAAAGAAAAAAATCCAGCTGGTAACTGCGGCTCCAACAAATGTGTTGGGGATGAATGTGGGGTGGTTTGGAGGAACTCGGTTCATCTTGGTTGTGCTAGGGCTAAGTGTGACAACAATTGGGTTTTTGTCATTTGCAGCTACGAACCTCCTGGTAACTATGAGGGCGAGCGTCCCTACTAGAATTGGAAGGCATTTGATCAAGCTGATGACGTTGAGATGGTGGACTGGAACTTGGAACAGATTGGATGTTGTTGGTTGATGTTAAAGTAGTATTTTGGACTAAATAATGATTGGGTGGAGTTCACGTGGAGGTGGGGTCTCTTTTTTGTAAAACATCATGTGGTGAACAAATACACTATCGATGTTCGTTTTTTGGTAAAATAGGGGGCAAAGCCCAAAACAAAAAGATTACACAGAAACAAATCTAGGCCTCAAGAGACCATTCTTATCAGCATCTAAAATTGGTCAGGGGGAGAAGAGAGCTCATGGTAACCCAACTCCCTATGATGACCCATCTTAGCTAGAAAATCAGCAGCAAAATTGGTCTCCCTATAGACATGAAGAATTCTGCAATTCCACTGGCTTTTCAAAAGCTCTCTGCACTTGGTAAGCAACACAGACATAGGATGAGAGTCCACCCAATCTCCATTAATCGTATCAACAACAAGGGCAGAATCAGAATTAACAGTTATCTGGCGCAAACCCATCTGCCAAGCAAGATTAAGACCATAATATAAAGCCCAAGCTTCAGCCACCAAGACTTCACCATGACCAAGATTAGCAGAAAAACCTGCTATCCAGCTACCCTCAGAATTCCTAATTATACCTCCTGCAGCAATGCACCCAGAGGCACTCACTCTAGAACCATCAATATTAAGCTTAGAGAAGCCACAAGGAGGAGGCTGCCAAGCAAGGAACATCTGAGTTTGAGAGGTAGCCTTCTTTAAAAGATTATTAGCCTTATCCCATTCCAGAAGATACTCAACAATCCTCTGCTTAGGACGACAAGGCATTTGGAACTGAGGCTCAAAGATAGAACAACACCTCCATTTCCAAATGAACCAGCAAGCAACAGCAAAAACACTACACCACTTCAAATTCCTTAAGTGCCCAGCATTACAACACAAATTTTCCTTCAACCAACTATCAAAATCAGAGGAAAAGAAATTGAGCAATCCTTCAGGTAAATAGAAGGATCTCCAAAGCGCAATAACACGAGGACAGGAAATAAAGAGATGCTGCAAAGACTCCTCATGATAATGACAGAGAGGACAGGAAGGGTCTCTAGAAAGATGCCTTCTAACTCTCTGCACATTAGTTAAGATCTTTTTTTGAGTGAGAAGCCAAGTGAACATTTTAACACGAGGAGGGATCTTCAAATTCCAAATGAAATTCCAAGGAGAACTAGGGACATCATTAAACCTAGCAGATAACTCATAAGCAGTCTTGACAGAAAAAACTCCATTTGAAGTGGGACCCCAAATACAAGTATCGGGTAAATTCCCTTCAATATCAACATGAATACTAACAATCTGCATAACGGCTTCAGGAAGAAGAACCTGCAGGAGCTTATTAATATTCCAACCAGTCCTAGAAAAATAATTAGACACAGTTTCAGATTTGTCCAACTGATCAGATAAGGGAAACTTAGTATCTATCAACGGAACATCACCAATCCATGTATCAGTCCAGAATTTGACTCTAGTGCCATCTCCCACTCTCCACTTCAGCCCATTATTCAAGATGGCAGCTCCATAGATTAACCCTTTCCAAGAGCTGGAAGCCAAAGTACAATTATCATCATAAGCATCGAAACAGCAGCTACCCTTTTAAGTACTTTTTCCTGAGCATCGCAGCCCAAAGACCTGAGTCCCCAGCCACAATTCTCCAACTAGCTTTAGATAGCATAGCTTGATTCATAAGAGCAGCTTTTTTAATACCCAAACCTCCTAAACGTTTAGGCAAACAAACTGTATCCCATTTAACTAAATGAGTTTTATGATGGTTCTCACTACTTCCCCAAAGAAAACTTTTAGAAGACTTGTCAAGATCTTCACAAAGAGCTTGAGGAAGCTTAGCCGTCTGCATAGTATAAAGTGGAATAGAAGAAACAACAGACTGGATTAAAGTGATTCTACCAGCCATAGAAAGCAACTGACTTTTCCAAGCAGAAAGTTTAGCCTGAACTTTAATTAGAACCCCCTTATACGTAGCCTTGGTAACCCTCCCTTGGACAAGGGGAACTCCTAGATAATTCCCCATATCAGTGGATCTGGTGACACCACAAGTTTGCTCAATTTGATCAACAAGATCAGGCTTAGTATTAGCAGATATGTACAACAAAGATTTCTCAAAGTTCACTTGCTGCCCAGAGAGCTCACAAAACTCCTCAAGAGAATTTTTCATAACCATAGCTTGCTGAATAGAAGCCTCACCAAAAAGAATCAAGTCATCTGCAAAGAATAGATGCGAGATTAAAGGACCAGACCTCGCTGCCCTAACAGCTTTCCACTCCTTCTTTAACACCCTAGCAGCAATGATGTGACTAAGCTTTTCCATACATAAAACAAAAAGGTAAGGGGAAAGAGGGTCACCCTGTCTAACACCTCTTTGAGGTTTGAAACTCTCAGTAAGCTCCCCATTCATGATTACTTTGTAGGAGACATTCTTGACACAACTCATAATAAGTTGAAGAGAAGTTTCCCCAATACCAATTTCTTCAAGCGTTTGCTCAATAAAAGACCATTTCATTCTACCATAAGCCTTAGAGAGGTCAATTTTCCAAGCTATATACCCGGTTTTACCTCTTGCTCTATAGAATCTATGCAAAACCTCTTGGGCAATGAAAATATTATCTGAAATTTGCCTTCCAGGAACAAAGCTAACTTGATTAGGGCTAACAAGCTTACACATAAGAGGTCTGACCCTTCCAACAATGATCTTAGAAACAACTTTGTATAAAGTGTTACAAAGACTAATTGGCCGGAACTGCAGCATACTCTGAGGATTAGTGATTTTAGGAACCAAAGTAACAAGAGTACTGTTCAGATACTCTGGAACGGAACCACTAGAGAAACACTTAAACACCAAAACTTCAATGTCTTTCCTACAAAGAGACCAACAATTATGGAAAAAGATAGCAGAATATCCATCGGAACCAGGGGCCTTGTAGGGACCAATAGCAAAGAGAGCATCCTGCACCTCCTTTTCAGTCACCTCCTTACTGACAGCAGCCAAATCAGCCTCAGGAATATGAGGAAAAAGAGAAGGCAAAGGACTACGAATGATATCAACAACATCATCCAAAAAAAGCCCATGAAAATACTCAATAGCAAGCGTTTTCAAACCTTCTTTACTAGAGATCCAATCCCCATTAATATCTTTAAGCCTTTCAATCCTATTCCTTCTCCTTCTGACAAGGGTCGTAATGTGAAAGAACTTGGTATTTCCATCCCCACCCTGCAGCCACGAAACTCGAGATTTTTGTTTCCAAAACACATCCTCCTGATCCAATAAATCCTCAAACTCCTGCTGCAGATGCTTCTCAAGATTGCTCAAAAAAGGGGAAAAACCCTTACAAAGAGACCTTTGAATACCTTGAAGCCTAGCAAGAATTCTCTTTTTCTTTTGAAAAATTTGACCAAAGACTTGAGTATTCCACTCCCGAAGTAGGGGAATCAAATTATCCAATTTATTAGAAACTGAACCTTCCAAATTCTTCCACTCCGCTTTGATGAACTTAGGAAATAAGCAATGTTTAAGCCACATTGCCTCAAATCTAAAAGGTTTAAGCTCAGAAGAAGGAATCTTATCAGAAATAAGGCTAATCAAAAGAGGACTATGATCAGCACATCTTCTAGGCAGATGCCTCATGAAAGCTTCAGGAAATAAAACCCTCCACTCCTTGTTACAAATAGCCCTATCCAATCTCTTCATCACAAAATCACCACCAACTCTCTTATTAACCCAAGTAAACTTGGGTCCCAAAAAACCCAAGTCGATAAGTCCATGCTGATCAAACCAGTCCTTGAACCCTCTACTTTTACCAGATAATTTTCCAAGTTTTTCATCCTCAAACAAGATATCATTAAAATCCCCACAGACAACCCAAGGAAGATTCCAAGAAGCAGCAATAATAGATAACTTTTGCCAAAGATAAGATCTCTTAGACGGCCAGGGTGTCCATACACGGTAGTAAAAATCCAAGAAGTACCTCCAGCAGTCTCAACACAAACAGAAACAGCTTGATCCATACAGTGAATGACTCTCAAGTTGAATTTAGCATCATCCCACAGCAGCCAAATACCACCCGAGAAACCTACAGCATCAGAAATTTCAGCTTTAGGGAAGCCAAGAAGAGAAATGACTTTCCGAGCTTTACTGGAGCTAATTCTAGGTTCCAAAATAACCAACATATCCAACTTATGTCTATACTTAAGATCCTGCATAGCAAGCAAAGATCTCTTACTACCTGCCCCTCTAATATTCCAACAACCAATCATAATGATGGAAGGAAAAAAGAGACGGTCAAAAAAGACCTAATCAGAATTGGCAGACAAAGGCCCCAAACCCTGGAGACCTTGAGCCTTGCCATCCTCTGCACAACAAGCAGATACATCAGCGATAAGAGCTTTACCAACTTTAAAATCCAGCTGCACACTCTCAGAGTCCCTCAAGTCCTGAATTTCCATATCCTGATCATCATCTCTAGAAACCCTAGAAATAATATTTGGAGCTCGAGTCATAGTAGTGGAAGAAAAGTCATTGCTGCGAGCAACAACCTCCCCAGTTTCCAAACCTTCATTATCAAAGCTAGTCACAGGCCTCCTAAGATTACACAAAGCTTGGTCCAGCTCAGACATAGAAGTTATAGTAGAATCATGCGGAGAATTCTTCGAGCGAGGCCTCAAAACAATAGCAGGCCTAGAAGAAGATTTATTTGAAATATCAGACAAAACTTTTCTCGGCCTACCAACCTTTTTCTTGCCCTTATTAGGAGGAATTAGATCATTCCCACCACCATCATCTTTACTTTGAATAGCCTTCCCATTAATTGACAGAAGATTCTCCAACGTCCCGAAAACATGCTCTTGCTCACTATCAAAACAATCATTCTCCAAGATATTAAATCTAGAACCAGAAGCATCATAGATCCCATCCTCAGAAATAACCTTTTGACCAACTTCCTTTTTATCTTTCTGAAGCAAAGCATTGCTAGAATCAAACACCTTCTCCTGCCTCATTTGGACAATCTCAGGGCTAGCACCTTTTCCTTTATCTTTACTAGCAGCAGTCCCATTTTTAAAATTCTTCTTCCAAGCTTTTCTAGTCGGCACAACATTCCAGATACCAAAACCTGCCTTATCCCCAGTGGGATCAATTGGGCCTCTTTGATTATCATCAAGCCGCATCTTACGTAACTTCTCCACTTGATGAGAATGCATCTCATCTTGAGTATCCCCAGTCATATCCATATCACCCTTATGGACAGGGTTAGCAAAAGGACAATACTCTTTACTATGCCCAACTTTGCAGCAATTGAAACAAATCACAGGTAGATTTTCATATTCCACTCTCACAGGCCTACCTTCAACAACCAGGTAAGGGACGAGAGGCATATTCAAATCAATTTCAACACAGACCCTTGCAAACTTACCTCTCATCTGACCTACAGTATGAACATCCACCTTATACGATGAGCCAATCAAATCCCCAATACACTTTATAGTCTCCGAATTGAAAAATTCAACTCCCATACCAGACAAGCGTACCCAAACAGTAATACGGGAGACATGCTCCTCAGCTGCACAAAAATTAGGTCTCTATTTTTGAACAGCAACATATTGTCCTGCAACAACCCAAGGACCCCCAGTTAACACATACAGCAAGTCCTCCTCAAGAACAAAACGAACAATGAAGAACCCATTGTCTAAATCAACCAATTGCATTGGTCCCTTAAGTCTCCAACGCTGCTTCAACCGAGCAAGGACAAAATTATAGGTATGAGTCTTCCCTACAAATTGGATAATCACAGAACTTTTCCAAGGTCTATAGATCTTATTCTTAACATTTTCAGAAAACCGAATCGAAAGACCATAAGGAGAATCCTTAACTTCATAATCACCAGATTCGATAGAAAACCCATCCTTTTCCATACCTTCTGTATATTCAAAATAAGAAGAGCTTAGTAACTTAGCTTTGAAATTGACTTCTGGCATGGGAGGGATTTGATCGGACCGATTCATGCCATCATCATCGCTCCCTGGAGGAGCAAAATCCTCTGAACGAAATCGTTTGGATGAACCATC